>NW_017308289.1:0-8733 GCF_000935625.1 Nanorana parkeri | reverse complement strand
GGAAGCGGCTGTCTAATCTGCCTGTTTAGAGGCCGCCGCCGCTGCCTGATTGTGACTGGCCTGGATCGCGTACTGAGACAATCCGGGTCGGTCGGATCTATTTCCATTGGTGGTCCCTGAACCTGGGCTCACGTGCCAGCAGAGAGGGCCCAGCGTGCCCTCCCTGGCAGCCACCACTGTTCTATACTATATCCAAAATAGAAAAAAAAGAGTGTTGACTTTAGATGTTCCTAAAGGGTGTTTTTATTTCTCTTTGCCTAGAGTTCTGCTTTAGGATGGTGCTATCTGATAGATACATTTTTTATCAAATGTTATCATATCTTAAATATATAATTAAAGCATTCGTTTTGTGAATGTCACAACATAGAGCACATTATAGACAAATAAATAAGTGCAATTATTACTCCAATAATGGTTCCTTTTTACCAGACAGGATTACGTTAGTCCCTTTTTTATTCATGAAACTGGTTTTTACATCTGGTATATGTGAACATTGTCCTTACTTTAGTGTCACATTTACTGTCAATCTCAGAACCCTTCACATTTTATGTCTACAGCTTCTGACAAATGCCTTCACCTGCCTGTAAATGTCATTGGTGTAAATGTGTCCAGCATTCACTATGATGGCACCTCAGTCAGTAACCTTGGAGAGAACACCTGCACAAATGTTCTTGTTTAAGTAACTGCGGTATTTGGATGTGATTGTTATAGCTGAAGATAACTTAAAGCATAATGTTAAAATGAATCATTATTCATATAAAAAAGCTCTTTGTGACATCAAATACCAGAATATACTTTTATTCACAGTTCAGTTGGTGACTTGTCAGACTGCACGGACAATATAAAGATGAGTAGGTTTTTTTCTCAAATATTTGTTTAACAAAGACACTCATGCATCATTTACAGCAATCATTTATTTTATTATAGGGTAGCCCAACCTATAGACTGCATCCCCATCCTTCCCCACTAAACTGGCAGGTGTGAGGTTCTTATATCTCATACATTCCATTATTAAAACGAAAATTTATGTCAACTACGTCTTTCCTTTTACAGGTCTTAATTAATCATAGTTGATATTGGTTGTTATTGAGGGGGAGTTCCACAGAGTGCTATAAACCCATGCATTTGCATTTAATTGTAATGTATTTACAATTGTAAGAGAGACTAGCATGGTTTTGTTATTTTTTTCATGTGTATATATATATATACAGGGCTCATGTGAAATTTTTGACTGACTGGTGAGACACCGTAAAATTTTTCAAGCACTGTATATATATATATATTGTGACATAAGGAAAGGGAAAGCCATCGAGGGGCGATATATCTCCCCTCGCTTTCTGTCCTATGTACAGAAATAGCTGAACCCAGACCGGGTTTTCGGGCTGACTTTGGGTCTGAATGATCCAGCTCAGGTTTTATGTCTCACCTGGATGGTTAGTTGCTTATCCAGGTGAGATAAAAAGAGGAAGGCGGAAACAGGATGTTGCTCTGGCCTGGGACTCGGACAGCGTTCTGAGAGAGCTACAAGTCGGATGGTTGTGAGTACGAGGTTGCTAAAAAGTGTGTTTGTTTTGTGAGCTGGCTGAGATAAGCTCACCACCTGGTAGAGAGGAACCTGCCTCTGTAGTCAGAGCCTGGATGGCAAGGATTTATTTTCTGTTTTATTTTTGTTTTATGGCAACCTTTTAAATAAAACTGACTGCTAGTCAGATTGAAAAAAGAACTTTGCTGCCTGGACTACCTTTTTTCCCAGGGAAGTGTATATATACACTTTTTGAAACTATTTGTTTTTCACTATCTATATGCAATCTTTGGCTTACAAGTAAACATGTAATGCATGGCAAAGGGTTCCCAGAGTACTATGGGCTATCTCAAGTGGCAGCACTAGAGATCAGCTTGCTGCTCCATCTGTGTGATAGAATACCAGGAATGAGCTGCCTGATAAGGCATGAGTTACTGCTCTGATAACGCATCCCAGTTCTGTAAGGCTGCTTTCACCTCAGCTGAAAAGTGCAAACAATGTCAAAGGGATATTAGAGCTAGATAGAAGACTATGTAATATTTCATAGCTACCTGACCTGAAAAAAAAGAATTACATGTTTTTAGCCCTGAATATTCTTAACAAAAATATGTACAATCAATACATTCCCTTTTAAAGTGAGTATCATATTAGTTTGCTTTAGAACTGGATCTGCAGCACAGAAGTCAGGGTATCAGAGATTTGTTTTTTGCTTCTCATGATGTAGTGCTCTGTCTTTTAAAAGCATAGAGAGTAAGGTGAGTTTGTGAAGGACAAAACCTTTTTGTTTTCTGGGGAAATAGGACCTTACTCCCCTACAAATACCAATAGATGTTATGGTATAGTTGGTTACTATTAAAATATATGTGCAGTTTCGGAGACAAATATTCAATACTTATGATTTCAGGGGAAGTTTCAAGAATTCTTTTTTTATTTGTTGTTGTCTTTGTGCCCTTTGTCTGGGTTTACACAATCTTTATGCTCTTTTACTGTTTTGTTAGAACCCCAAATCAAAAATGTACCAGAGAACATAAATCTTTTTATTTATTTATTTCCTTATATTGTTGACTACCTTTCACAAATGGTGGAAACTAAAGCTGCTCAAAACTTGCAGATCTCCAACTAAGTACGATGGGAGGTGAGATACATACAACTTGTTTCTGATGTTTATTACCTTCAGCCATGACTATGTTCTCAAACAATTTTATGCAAAACACATATGGTCAAGAGATTTTCCAGCCTATGTATGCTTATATTTGGAGGGAATGGGGCTGATTTACTGAAGGCGTTCAGAATGAATCTTTCAATCTCAATACGCATCTTAAGAGAAGTTAGTAAACTAAACATGAGATTGAACTCCATCACAGGAGTAATATTGGAGTGGTGGCTATTTTACAACACACACATGGACCATAGGGAACAAAAGTAGCCACCCTCCAGAAGAAAGGACAATATCAGCACAAATTCACAGCTGATTTGAAGATCTACAGCCGAGTGATACACAAATAAGATACATTTTTGTTAATAGTTAAGGCACTTGAACACATTTTAAAGATTTTAAACCTTAAGTTTAGTGTCACTTTAAGGTATCAACTGTCAAGGTTGCCAGTGTGCTTATTTCAGCTCTCAACTTTCAAGCCCTCAAATGGCTGGTGTCATAGCTGATCGCACGTGCAGCACCATGACAGCAGCTATCCAACTAGAGGTTAAGATGATACTTTGCTTGGCCGTAAGAGATATGAGGTTGTAGTTCTGTTTTAGTCTTTCTTTTGGGAACCAGTTAAATTAGTGGTCATAGTTCTCCTTTAAGGAATACATTGGTGTCATCTCCCTGCCTCCAGCATGCTTATTGGACAGTGAAGGAGCAGCAGCACATTGATAGGTCATTAGCACTTCCCAATCTGCTCTCTTGGGAGTATGTTTCCTGTCATAACATGTGCGTACAACAAAGCCTAATGGCTCCTGGTGCTATCCCTCCTTCACTTCTGATTTATGCCGTGCAGCGGATAAAAGGACAATGATATCAAGACAGATTCGCTACCTACGCTAATTGTATGTAAAAATGCATTTAATTATTATTAAATGAATACACAATTCCATTACATTGTGGTTTTTTTTTTTTCCCCAGATCTGATTAGAGTTCAGCTTTAATAAAAATAATTAACAAAACATAGTTTAAATGTCTCTTTATATGTGTGCTAAGTAGCATTTCATTATAGTAATATAAAGCCTATCATTGCCTTAAAAGAAATGTCGTCATTTCCAGCATCCATTAAAAACAAGGGTGTCCCTAATATGGGATAGTAAACAGGATAATGCAAGTAAAACAGCTGTATGCAAGATGGATATATGGCTCTATATTTCTCCCTATTTTAGGCTGTACTTATGGTATAAATCTGGATAGACACTGGGGCATGAAGTACAACATGCATGGCCTCACCCCCTGTCATTGAGTGTTAACTAAACTACCTTCACCAGGAATGCATTCTATGCTTAGTATTAGAATTACCAATAATAGTAATACTATCTCTTCTGGATTCGGATTAGGACAAAATCCGCATTTTCGTTAGCGGTGGTATGTACAATTTTAGTTATGGATGCATTTTCATTGCAGCACAGTAACATTAGACAAAAGAAAGAAAATGCTTTTTTTGTTTTACAGTTTGCAGAAGGGGGAAAAAAAAAGTGTGAGGCAGGAAAGGGGGGGGGGGGGGGGAGGGAGATTAGTGATCGAGCGCCCCTCTCCCTGTGCCAAACCAGCATTGGGATGATGTCCCCATGCCGATGAGGACAAGGGCCTCTTTTCTACAACCATGACCCCATGGTTGTGGGGGTCTGTGGGCAGGAGGGCTTATTTGCATAGGGGTACCTCTGCAATTAATGGGGCAACCAGATGCCCCCCTTTTGGATGAGTAAGGAGTAAACTCCTTTGAAAGAAAAACCAAGTCAGTTTTTGACAATTCCTTTAATTAAAAAAAGAAATTGATCCATCGTTGTAAAGTCAATCAAGATGAACTAAGCCTGTCGACTCGCCAACATAAGAAAAGTCCCACTGCATGACGACCTGTACGAACCTGTTCGAGTCCCACTGCATGACGACCTGACCTGACCGCCAAATGAGGGCTCTGGCCAGAATGTAAACAAATGGGCGGAGAGAGCTTTGTTAATCGTGATTGATGCTGGATTACGACGATGGATCCATTTTGTTTTTTAAATAAAGGGATTGTCAAGAACTGACTCTGTTTTTTTTTCAAAACGTGTGGTTACTTTTACAATTACATTTACTTTGAACCCTTTAGTGAATGAGTTGGGGTACTAGTATGCCAGTTTTTTTTAACATCTACATGCTGTTGAGAGGACATTCAAGGCACCCAAGAGGTCAGATAAGCAAACACTCCAGCACACTCTGTAGAGCACATCTTTTAGCTTCCTGTCAAGCTATGTTTTTCAGTCTCATTACCTCTCAAACTGCAGAAACGTTTAACTCCCACATTGCAAGCTAGACTTTGATTTTTGTACAACTAGGAGATGCTTACCTGAAATAGTTAGGATTTAACTTTCAGAAAAGTCTGAATATATTTTAAGTGACCAGTATAAAAGTTTGGGCTCAGGTCAAGGTTAAACAGGAGCTTATCACTAATATTGTTTTGCAGTTAAAAATATATGAATGCATAATCTACTCTGAGTTGATAAAAGCTGCATAAGCTTAGTCTTGGAGTCCGTGAAAAGCATCTGCTCTCAGATACTTGGTGACCTGTTTATAAAACAGACAAATTTAAGAGCATTTGCCTGCTTGGATTTTCCCAGATCTGCCACACATTCATTGGCAATGTTCCCTTATATCTATAATATAGCAAATGGGAATCTGGCAAATGCACTTGAATATTAAAGTAAAAATAAACCCTAATTGGATGCAATTTACCTGTTGTTTTTTGCTTTTTTTTTTTAAGCCTATCTCTAAGCAAACAAAAAAGGCTACCCCAACACTACAAGGGTTAAAGCGGAAGTAAAGTCCGCTGTGGTGGGTGGGCTCTTGTCATAATATACACACAGCATGCTTGCCTATTATGGCACACTTAACAAACAAGTGTACTCTCCTCCAGAGCTGACCGATCTACTCTGTCAGGTGCTGCTCTGTCCACCGCCATTACCATATTCATTGCTGCTTCTTCAAGGTCCCCCGTTGTTCTGTCCAACCATTGGTCTTCCTCAGATGATGTAGCTCCTGCACATGCGCACTGGAGTTAGATCGTCCTTTGCACCTGGCCAGATTCCTAGCACATTGCAGATGCTGGGAAGGATCCATGGTAGTACAGTGCATGGCTCATGTGCTCTACAGTGTTACGTCGTCATCTAAATTACATCGTACTCGGCACGTGGCTCAATTCCCGGCACAATGCAGATGCTGGGAAGGACCCTGGGTAGTACACTGTATGGCGCATGCTCTGTACAGTGTTACATTGTCATCATTTAAATTACATTGTCCTTAGCACCTGGCTCATTTCCTGGCACACTGCAGATGCTGGGAAGGATCCGGGAGTTGTACACTGTATGGTGCATGCTCCGTACAGTGTTACGTCGTCATCATCTAAGTCACATCATCCTTAGCAGCTGGCTCATTTCCTGGCACACTGCAGATGCTGGGAAGGATCCGGGAGTTGTACACTGTATGGTGCATGCTCCGTACAGTGTTACGTCGTCATCATCTAAGTCACATCATCCTTAGCAGCTGGCTCATTTCCTGGCACACTGCAGATGCTGGGAAGGATCCGGGAGTTGTACACTGCATGGTGTATGTGTCATACAGTGTGCTTAATAGATCAAAACTGCTAGAAATTAGAAGCAGCTGTTTTTCAACAGAAGAGACCTGGCATGTCTATTTCTAGCAGTTTTGTATTCTTTTAGGTTTATTTTCACTTCCGCTGGCTACCGCAGGGCTAGACCAGTCCCCGCAGTTTCTTCTCCCTCTCACTCCGGTGCTCTAAGGACTGCTGATGCCATCATCTCTAATACAGGTTCCAAAGACCTGCATTCGATGTGGGAATGCCAAGACACATTCTACCAGCTGGAGCAGAGAGGGAGTAGAAGAGCGCACTGACTAGAGGGGAAGCAGAGATCATTTTTTAAAAAAAGCCTGCTTTACTCCAGCCCCTAGACAAACATGAGGGCATAACCCTTGCAGTGCAAGGATACTTTTTATGTTTGCGTGGAAATGGACTTTCAATAACATACTGGTTTCCATGTTTTCCTGAACTCTTGGTGCTGCTGATCGCCTGCAGGTTCTATCACCCATCTCTTCACATGCACCTCATTTCTAAGGACAGGCTTCCTGATAGAGATGGTGGTGGGCCATGTGCATAAGCACAGCTGCTTGGTCTTCCTCAGGAGGAGGGCACATGACAGTGTGACAACATAGGAGCACAGTTGGAAGACTATTGTCAGGGTACATCAGTCAGCACCCATAGTACAGCTTCTGCCCGGATCGCTGCGCGAAACCATGCGCATACACGTATTCGGCGCTATGGTGCTAGTAATGCGCATGAGCAAAGACGATGCACGTGTAACACCACACATGTGCAGTAGCGTGCACATGCCTTTCCTTGGCGCCAAGCGGGCTATTTAAAGATGGCTCCTGCATCTTGCTGAGAGAACTTCAGCTGTACTCTGCATCTGTGATTCGGGGATTGGCGAGTCGAACGAGTTCTTCACTTCCGCTCAGCGAAACTCTGTGATGTGAACGCTGCGGTGTGAACTGTCCCCATTCACACCCATTTAATTTTCATTACCTTAACGTTACCATCTGTTAAAAAACAGGTGGCAACGAAATGGATCCGGTGTAAATGAGGCCTCACACTGCAAACCCCAGCTGACAATTTGACAGCCAGGAACTTCCGGTAAAAGAGGGGTTGGAGCAGCAACAGGTGGAAAGATGAGGGCCTGCTACATATGCCCTGTGTATTTGGGTGACTTTTTGGGGGGCATACGTAGCACACCTAAAAGTACATGACTGCTAAAATGTACTACATTTTCTATGGTACAGTTGCTGTAGTATTTCTACCATGACATTAGAACTATAACAACATGAAGAGGAAAGAATCTAATAGCATAAAGAAACAAGACACCCTTCCTGGAGATTCAAGTCCAGACACAGAAGTGGATGATATATATATATAGCCTTCTAATGTTGTTTGTTTTTTTCTTATGTGGAAAGTCTGTTTTTATACTTTAGTATTCTGCTTTAAGTATTCTGCCTGTTACTCTGATTATGACCTCTTGACTTGTTGTACTTCTCTCTGTCTCCTACTTTGACTTTCTGTCGGTGAATACAGCCTGATCTACATGTCATCTGCCTTGACCCTTTTCTGTTCATGAATACATGCTTACCTGTTGATTTAGTATTTTGCTTGGATAGCTTGTCACTTTGTCAGCTCTCATCATTTGTCAGCTCTCATCTCTGGGACTTACCTCATGTGTGACTGAAAGTAGTATCTACTCCAACTACATGCAGTCAATCATCCTGGAGTTTGTCTGAGGCAAAATTGAGACTCAGTAATCTTAT
This sequence comes from Nanorana parkeri, assembly GCF_000935625.1. Taxonomy (NCBI): domain Eukaryota; kingdom Metazoa; phylum Chordata; class Amphibia; order Anura; family Dicroglossidae; genus Nanorana; species Nanorana parkeri. The sequence continues at coordinate 655 of NW_017308289.1, read as the reverse complement.
TGATTAGCTGGATTCTTCGACTCTCCCAGTTCCCAGGCCTGATAATATCAATTTGTAAAAAAATTAAAAGTATATTTTATTAATTTTTTTGTTAATAAATATTAAATATACATGCCTTTGGAGTATCCATTTTGTAGCCTAAACTGTTTGCTTTCAGATGTTTTACAGAGAGTTGAAGGATTCAGCTTACTGACTCAGAAGAGGAGCACATTTCCCCTCCCCCTTGGTTTTCTAATAGAAGCAGTGCTCAGTGTTCAGTCTGTAGGAAGCAGTCTACAAATGCAGAGATAGTGCTGGACTTTGTTATAACACAGCCCAGCACACACTTCTTGCACCGAATATGAAAATGCCATGAGTTCAACATGGGATTTTGTAGTGGAATTTTGATATTAGCTCATACACTTCATGTTGTTGATATTAATTAGCATATGCAATATAGTCTTACAAGTTGAGCAGCTTTATACAGACATATACAGATGAACGTTATACAGACATACAGGGGAAATTTAGATGAACCCTAAGAGCATACAAAACACACTTGGCATGTGTACATGTGCCCAGTCTATGTTCATGTGCTTGGGCAGGGATAGAAGGATCTAGAACAACTTAGGAGACATGGGGGCTGATTTACGAAGCTCAACACGCACACGCGCGG
>NW_017308288.1:227167-234379 GCF_000935625.1 Nanorana parkeri | reverse complement strand
GCCACCCCGAGGAGAGGTAAGCCCCCTAGTACCCTGACATTTTCTGGCATGATCTGAGGTAAGTGCCGTAAGAAGCTGTTTTTTGGAGCGGGTCTGGAGAGCAGAGAAGAGACTCATGTTCATCCCGCCATGTCTCAGACACGCCCCCACCCCCCCGCATTTTTAATGCTTAACATGTTTGGTATCTATTTACTTGATGCAACCTCATATTGTACCACAAACTGGGTATTATATTGTGTTTGTGTGCACTAACATTAATTTGAAAGCATTTTTTTTTACTAAAAAATTGGGTCTGATAAACAGTAGCACAGATATTGTGAGGCATAGGAAATTGCAGCTGGCACCATTTTATTCCCCAGGGTCTCTGCTTTCAGAAAATATAGAATTCTGGGGGTTTTAACTAATCTTTAGGCCTAAAATGTGTTTAACATGTGTGCAAAAATGGCTTTGGCATCAAAAGTCTTAAACCTTGATCACTTATGCTTAGAGTCTGCAGCAGAATATGGGGCTTCAAATGTGATATAACCAGTATGGTGTTAAAATCCAATGTTACACAAGGAGAGTGTGTTAGGCTCTTTGTTGGAGAGGCTGGGACTATGGGCAGATGCGCATTTACAGCCCTTGGTCAGCCATTTACCTGATATATATTAAAGATACCAAGGCTGTTTTGGGTCATATCAATTATCTAAAATGGGAAAAGGGCTACACTGGGTAACTTTTGATGTTAAAGCCCTGTACTCCAATACTCCAGCAACTGCCATTAAGTGCCTTTCAACATCTTTTAAAAGTATATAGTGCTTACAGGGAGGAGTTGCAGTCTTTCCTTTTATTGCTGGTGGAGGTATTCAGGTCAGAATTACTTTATGTTTGACAGCGTTTGCTATCTGCAGAGACGCAGAGCTTTTAAGAAGGAGAAGTTTTCAGCCTCATGCACCAATATATTTATGGACTGGTGGGAGGAGCTCCACCTCTTTGCAAATGGGAACCCCTTCTTTTCTGACATATTCAAGTACAGCTGCTACATTGATGAGCCGATTGTGACTTAGAGGGGCTCTGCCAACAGAACCCCTGCATTTGTGGAGTATGTTAATAGAAATGATTGCAATCTCCCTTTTATCTGTAATTGGAATTGCCATACCATCATTTTTTTAGATCTGACATTAGTGGGAGATACTGAAACTAGCACATTGATCAGCAAAACTTATCCCAGTACAACAGCTGTGAAATCTACCATTAAGGCTACCAAATGTCACCCTTGTCACACGGTCTAAACTATCCCGGTAGGTTAGTTTATTAGAACAAAAAAGGAATCGCTTATATGAGTTGTTTAATACTGAAGCTAACTGTGTCTACTCATGCTTTAACCTCCCTGGTGGTAATCCTGAGTGCGGCTCGGGGTTAATTTTCATTACCAAAAGCGGTAACCCCGAGCCACACTAGGGATTACACAGCGCGTTACTTACCTTGTCCACGATCCCCGCTGTGTCCTCCAGGCGATGCCGGCATCCGTCTTCCGGGTTCTGTCCCTTGCGAGCATCCGCGTCACAGGGGGGGCGGAACCGGCGGGAAATTTAAAAGTCAAAACCCGAGAAAAAAAAAAATAGAAACAAAAAAGGAAAAAAAAGGAAATAATCAGTTTGCCAGGGAGGTTAAAGCGGACCTTTACATTCAAAAATCGTATTCTACCAATGCATCCCTCTATGTATGATGATTAATAATAACATAGACAAGTCAGGTGTAAAATTTTGTGATTTTGAAATACTTACACTTGCAGAGCATTCACTTCCTGCTTTGAAAGGGCAAAATGACTTCAGTTTGGCAAAGCAATGCACACTGGGATTGACTTGTCATCAGCAGAGCATTGCTGGGAAATCTCATCTGAAAAGGTATTTTCCTCCCCTGAGATGATGTACATGGTAACATGTCCTAGTCACATGTCTAGTCACATGTGACAGTGATCCAGGAAGTAATAGGAGATCTGGTAATCTGCCCTTAGTAAACATGGCCACTGTCAGAAGACTAGGGAAAAAAGAGAAATAAGGTATGCAAAGAATACAAAGCCTGCAATTATCTAGAAGTATGTGTTTGTAGATTGCCATTACCAAACACTTCTGAAGGTGTGTTTGTTGTTATTTTAAAGATATGGGTAAAGGTCTTTAAATCCTGAGGTTACACTCAGCTGCCACAGAGTGAACTCCTGTGTGGAAGGGGTACGAAAAAAGATTCAAACTCTATACCTACATTTGTTACCACCTTTTCAAAAGAATATGAAAAGATGGTACAAATCATTAAAATAATGTTTCTATGGTAATGAACAAATGATAAATTAACAGGAGTATATTTTCTAGCAGGAAAGTACCCAGGTTAAGGTCCTTATTGTCCCCTCCTTATTTATTGATCCTACCATGAGAGGTACTGACACATGACTTTCTTTTACAGGCTTGTTTAGATGTGGCATGGCTCTGTTAGTTTTGCAAAATACATACTCAAAATCAAACATGTATGATTGCCAGTGTCTGGGGAGGTGTTCCCTGTGCAGTATTTAATTAATTGCAGGATCAAAAGTGTTGTTTATGTTATACCAACAACGAAATGTAATTTGCAGTATGTGTGTTCAAGGCAATTAAGAGTATTTGTGATAGGCGTCCGCTTACCTGTATGAACTATGCATAACTTACCATAACAAACACACATACACTCTGAAGAGCTGATAGCAATGATACTGACCTGAGGTGTGCCATGGTCCGGGTGGACAGTAATGCCAAATAAGGGGGCATACTCTGATTGTATAAATTAAAATATGAACAGAGAGGGACGGGTGGGAGGGTTCTGCCGAACACCGCTCGTTCTTCCTGACTCGGCCGGCCCTCTTTTAAAGGCAGTGGGTGCGCGGACCCCTCCCACAAATACAGGCTAACTCGTTAGCCTTTCCACTTGTGATAGGCGTCCGCTTACCTGTATGAACTACGCATAACTTACTATAACAAACACACATACACTCTGAAGAGCTGATAGCAATGATACTGACCTGAGGTGTGCCATGGTCCGGGTGGACAGTAATGCCAAATAAGGGGGCAAACACAAACAGTTTAGAGTTAATGTATAACTTTATTCGTAACTACATCAGGTTGCTAGTTTTGAAAAAGCCTCGGCCATTTCCACCTGCGGATTCGGTATGTACCTGCTGAAACAGGACGAAGTCCACCTGTCTGGATGTTTAATTATGTGGGCCGGGACACCATGCCTGGAGGCGGCCAAGGCTGCCCCTATGCGGAAAGAACTGCCTTGCTGTCAGTGGAGCAACTGGAAAGGGCAGCAATGAACTCTCCAGTGACCCTCGGGACAGCCTGGACATGAGACTATCTAACACTGACACCGGGCGCCACGAGTTGCCGGAACGGTAGAACGTAATTTCTGTAGGGGCACCGACCTGATTAGTCTTGCACCGTTCCAGAGATAACAAGTAATGCTCGGGGCGTGGCTTGCTCACGGACGTGAACGGTCGCATGGAGTGAGAGCTCCGGCTATCGACCCAGGAACGAGCCTCAGGAACACTCACCCGTACCTTATTTTCACCCTCATGGGCAGAACGAACAAGAAGGGAGCCAAGGCAAGGGCCCGGAATACTCCGCCGGCCCTGATCCCGTCCGTAGGCGCCTTCTTCCGCCCCTCGGGCTCCCACGCGGCTTCACCGCGACTAGGCCGCGAGACCGGGGACCCGCCTGACTCCGAGACCTCCTCCACTCTTCACCCACAGCCTTTGGCGGACTCGGCCTCCTCCATGACTGGGGACCACAGCGCATCGCTGAGGAACGACGACATGTTCCAGCGGTATTTCGCCATGTTGCCCACTAAGTCGGAGCTGGAGGGCATGTTCTCGTGCCTGGAGGCCTCCCACCGCCACGATATGACCAGGAGGGCCTGGGGGGCTTTGGACGCAGGCTGGAGGTGGTGGAATCCACGACCGCAACAGTGTCATCCTCGGTCCGGCAATTACAGGAGGAGGTAAGCAGACAACGTGACACCCTGCTCAACCTGTCTCTACGCATAGACGACCAGGAGGACCGTCATAGACGCAACAACATTAGGTTGCGGGGCATCCCTGAGGCAACGGGCCTGGCAGACCTCAAAGCCACGGTCTTGGGCATTTTCAACATGCTCCTGGGCAACCCACCCACTCATCCCATAGAACTGGACAGAGTTCATAGGGTCCCCGGCTTCCGCACCCCTGCCCAGCAGCTGCCATAGAGATGTCCTCTGCAGGGTGAATTTTTTCCAACAGAGTGAGGCCATCCTCACCAAGGCGCGGGATAGAGGCCCCATAGACTTTGATGGTGCGCAAATATTGTTGTTCCCTGACCTCTCCCGGAACACCCTGGCCAGGTGCAGGGCACTCAAACCCCTCACGCAACTGCTCCAACAGCAGGCCATTCAGTACCGGTGGGGCTACCCCTTCCATCTGGTGGCACGGAAGGATGGCAGGTCATATGTCCTGAGATCCCCGACCGATCTAACGAAGTTCCTGCAAGCGCTGAACCTCCCGGCAGTCACGATCGATGCATGGCCAGACGCGGACCCACCTGCCTGGAGTTCCCCACCTGAGGAGTCATCATGGATCCCCGCTTTGCCACGAAGAAGCCGTCGTAGGGACCGACAGGAGGCCGCACCCTTATCACAGCCCGATGCGTGAGGTCGTGTGGTCAGCTAGCCCTAGTGCTACCCTTTTGCACTTACATTGCTGTGTTTCTTCCCCCACTTGAGGACCTAGCCCGCCACTCTCCTGTTGGGCAGAGACAGCTGACGTACTGCATTGCCCCGGTCCCTTGTCGCCTAAGCGGTTTTCTACCACGTCACCCAGGTTAATTTACAGCCCCATACACCCGGACGGATGTGAGCCCACCTGCCTGTCTGAGCCGCCTGATGACTGACCACCTAAGCTGAACAACCGCTCTGGTAGGCCTGGCTGACCACCGCATGCTATACACCTCATTGACAGACTGCAGCCCCGTCCACGACCGCCTTGCCCTTTTCCACCACTCGCAAGAACCTTGACTTTTAGCCGGCGCATCGGGGCTTCCCAATTGCTCTCAGGGGAATGTGTCATAGCGGGGGCACCTTACACTGTGTGATGTCATTATATTTATTTTTTTGCCTTCCTTTTCCCGCATTCCACAAGCAAGATGGAGATACATCCCCCGCCTCCCCCCCCCCAATTTGTGATCCGCTTATTGTCACTGTTGATGTGTTGGTTGGGGACGGTTGACGTTTATGCTATACTGTCGATGTACTCTGGGGCACGCACCTTCCGGGATGGAGATTCCGGGGAACTGTCGTCATAACATCCCGGTGCCCGCCTTCACAGGTGGAGAGGGGCGTTCTTAGTACCGAGCAATGATCTCATGCTGATGGTAGCCTAGCGAGGTCCAGGGATGGTGAGATCTCTCCCCCTTTCGGGTCTGTTATACACGGAAGTTTATTAACGGCTTCTGCCGCTGCGAAGCTGGTGGTCATCCTGGGTGTTGTCTCCGGTGCCCGGAGGGCGGTGGACATCTGATACCCTTTGAGGGTTTAATATGATATGCCGGGGTGACACCTAGGAGTGGTCACTCCACCCCCCCCTTGCTCCGGGGCTCCGGAGCCGCATCCGTGGATTCCCCCGCTCCTTTCGAGTACGGTCGGATCACATTACCTGCCTAGGGGTTAAGGTGCCAGCCACATTGTCGGACCTGTACTCACTTAATTACGCCCCCTGTTGCAATCCGTGGAGGACACTCTTACCTCCTGGATGAACCTACATCATACCTGGTTTAGCAGAATCGCACTGTTCAAGATGCACCTACTACCTCGATGCCTCTACTTGTTCCAAACCCTCCCTATAAGTCTCACGATCCGCTTCTTTAAGCGCATCCGCTCGGCGGTCCTACGCTATATTTGGAGGAATAAGAAACCCAGACTGCGATACACTATCCTGATAAAGAAGAAGGAACATGGGGGCGCCGCCCTTCCGGACTTAGAGACGTATTACAGGGCCAACCATCTATCCCACTTAGCAGCCTGGTTTGACTCCAGCGATCCTGCGTTATGGGTCACCCTGGAAAGCGACCTTTCCCCGGTGCCGTTATTCACGCTTCCGTGGTTACCGACTGCTCTTCGACCGCGAAGCTCGGATCTTCCCTTCTTTCTGCCCCAAGTATTACGGGTATGGAACACCACGATGCCCAGATATAATTTATCTGTGCCTCGGGGTCCCATGACCCTGATCCTGGCCAACCCGGATTTCCCGGCAGGGTATGGAGTTCCCACCTTTTTGTGCTGGAAGGTCTCTGAACCTTGTTATGTATCTCAGTGCCTGTCGGGAACGGCCTTACAGCCACTAACATCACTATCTGGCCCCAACCCGCTTCCGCGATCTTCATGGCTGGCTTACTTCCAACTCCGACACTTTGCGGATGCATTGTCTGTGTCGGGCACTCCCTATAGGCCTCTCACATTTTTTGAGGACCTGTGCGCCTCTGGTCTGCCAATCCAACGCCCAGTTTCGCTGCTTTACCAAGCATTAATCACCGCGCACAGGGGAGATTCCCTGTACTTCTTTTCCGCTTGGGAACAGGAGTTGGGAATCGTCCTCTCGGAAGATGACCGTCACAAATGCCTATGCTTTACACATAAACTCTGCATGTCAACTTATGCACAAGAGCGGAACTTTAAATTGCTGACCCGATGGTGCAGGTCCCCGGTCCGGATGCACCAGATCTCCCCCACATACCCAGACAACTGCTGGAGATGCCAGGCTGGACCGGGCACGCTGGCCCATGTGTGGTGGAGTTGCCCTCTGCTCCTGCCCTTTTGGCGAGCTATCTCACACGTCTACTCCAGGGTTACTTCCATTGATCTGCACATTACGCCGGAGATGGCTCTATTATCGGTCTTTCCGGGCTCTATCTCTAAGGTGAAGAAGTCTCTACTTAGATTCTTTATCATTGCTGCTAGAGCCTTAATCCCTCGCCATTGGAACTCCACTGTCATCCCATCAGTTGCGGAATGGACAGCGGAGATGTGTCGCCTGATGACATTGGAAGAGCTCATTGCGGAGAGAGCTGACAGATCTGATACGTTTCTGACCAGATGGAGACCGTGGATTATGTTCCTAGATACGGAAGAGTTTCGGACGTTGCGGTGAGTTCAAGCAGACCCCTCTAACAACCCAACCAA
>NW_017308288.1:162577-225028 GCF_000935625.1 Nanorana parkeri | reverse complement strand
CCCCCCCATGTTCCTTATTTCCTCCCTTCTTTTATGTTTCTCTCTACCCTTGCTGTTTTACGCTCGCTCTCCTTCTAGTTTGTCTGTATTGCATGTTATCAGTACAACGCCTCGGTCACCTTGTATACAGGTCCACCGGTTGCCTGCTCCTTTGATATGATTCGCCCCCGACAGCGAGGCGTTGATCATAACCTAACATGGTGGCGATTCATATATTGTGTCTAGCTCAGGGATTTCATAACTGCCTATACCATGAGTGCCTTCTATGCTCTAAGGCCCGGACGTGCTATGCATCTGATTAATGAGACCGCGGGTTTTTGTGCTGTATGTACGTCTTTTTGTTTCTGTTATTGTATCCATGTTCTTTTGTCTTTGTAAAAAATTCAATAAAAACTTATTTCTGAAAAAAAAACAAGTAATGCTCGGGAAAACGGAACAAGTGTTTCTTCCGTGAGCCCTCGTTCACACGTGAACGTTTTGTAGCGCATTCTACGCTCGACGAACGCTCTACAAAACGCTCAAAAAAATAAATCCCATTGTATTCAATGGTCTCGTTCCCACCTTGGCGTATTTCTGCCCGTCCCTAACGTGCTACAAAACGGCCCACGCCTGAAAAGTTACAGGTACTACTTTGGGCCGTTTTGTTGCGCGTTTCCATTAGGATACAGCCAAGTAGCCTTCGGAAAGGCGCGACGGTCGCGCAACTTTTTTACCGCGAATCGCGGTAAAAAAACGCGTGACGGTCGTGCATATGCAATACGCCTAGGTGTGAACGAGACCTAAGGGTATGGATTTTCTGCTGGAGCAGGTTACCTCACCTGGTCTAAGGCTGGGTTTACACCTAGGCGTATTGAATATGCGCGTTTGTCGCGCGTTTCGCATCGCAGGTTTTTACCGCGATTCACGGTAAAAAAAACGCACGACAAACGCCCGTTTCCGAGGGCTACTTGGCTGTATCCCAATGGAAACGCGAGACCAAAACGCCCCAAAGAAGTACATGTACTTCTTTGGGCGTAGGCCGTTTTGTATCGCGTTTGGACGGGCGGAAATACGGCAAGGTGTGAACTAGACCCATTGAATACAATGGGATTTAGATGTTTGAGCGTTTTGTAGAGCGTTCGTCGAGCGTTGAACGCGCTACAAAATGTTCAGGTGATGAGCCTAAGAAATCCATAAAACGCTAGGTAAATGGCCTCCTTTAAAACCAAGCTTTGCATGACCCCAAAAGGAGACCTGTCTAACATCCCTGACATGACCCTCAACCTGCGACTAGATATGGGCAGTCTGGTTTGGCGGGCCTGCCGACCGGATTTCTGAATGCCCTTCAAGATAGCCCGAACAGGATGAGCCGAAAATAAGGATGGTTTATCCGGGTATATTAAACCCAAAAAATGTTCGACACCTGCTAAATGCAGCCGAATGGTATTATGAGCCAGTTTGATATTGGTATGACAAAATGCAATAAATGCTAAAATATAAGCGGTGCTACTGGGATCTGCAGTAACGTGTTTGGTCCGGAACAGACTAAACGTCTTCCATGCTACTTTATATGCTTTGCATGTATTGCTGGAAAGGGAATTGTTGATGAGCTCGGCAGTTTTAAGCTGATGAACCTCTAATCCAGAACTAGATGCCTCAAAGCGGGTACTGGCTTGGGGATAACGTCCGCGTCTGGTCTCTGTTGGAAAAATACCTGTAATTTTAACCGAGATAAAGCATCAGCAGCCACGTTATGCACCCGGGAATAAAATAACAAATGACGTTGAACTTATGCTGAAGTGACAGCCATACTAATCTGCGAAGAAACAACGTGATGACCAGATTCTTTGACCTACCCCTATTGATGATGTCTGCTGTGGCGAAATTGTCTGTATGAAATGTGACTGTTTGGCCGGACCATGATGGGCCCCATGCTTTTGCAGCCACGACAATCGGATAAATCTCGAACAAGGAGGAAGTTTGAAAAAACGCTGGAATATCTTCCACCTCCGTCGGCCAGCGGCTATAGAACCAATGAAGGCCAAAAATGGCTGCAAAGCCTTAGATGCTGCCGCATCCGTAACTACTTGTGGTGACGTGCAAAGCTTGGGGAATGAACAAGGAGATACCATTCCAGTGTTGCAAAAGCTGATCCCACATAACTAAGTCAGCACGCCCAGCCCTGTCGATGTGCACCATTGACTCCTGCTCCGGAGCCGTAGGAAGTAATGCCAGCACCCTTGAAATGAAAGCCCTGCCTTGTGGAATAATGCGCATGGCAAAGTTCAACATGCCTAGTAATGACTGTAACTCCCTTCTGGAACATGCCCGAGACATGACTAGTGAATGCATGGTGTCCCTGATCCTGACCAACTTGTCCTGTGGTAGGCTGGCTTGCATGGAACTAGTGTCTAAGATGACTCCCAAAAAGGTTGAGATTACCCTCAACCTTATGAGGTGCCACTGGAACATTGAGTACCTTAAAGGTATTTACAAAATATCGAGATCATGTGGCATTCTGTCAGGCGACTCGATAAGCAGGAAGTCATCTAGGTAATGAAGCACTTTCTGACACTGAGCCTGTTCTTCAACCACCCAATGTAGAGCTTGCGCAAACCTGTCAAACAACCATGGGCTACTCTTGGAGCCAAATGTCAGTTTAGTGGCAAAATAATATTTCTTCTTCCATTTGATACCATGCCACTGCCACAACGACTGCTTGATAGGCAACAGTTTGAATGCGTCTGATATGTCAGCCATAGATAGCCACGAGTCCTTGCCTTACTCTAATATATATTGTACTGCCTGATCCACTGAGGAGTATTTAAGGAAAAATTCTTCTGACGGTACAAGCGCGTTTAAGCTGGGCGTGTGGACCGAATGAGGGGCTGACAAGTCGTATATCAATCGGTATTTATTAGAAAATTTTCCACATACCAATCCGATCGGACTGACTCTCCACATGATAAATGGGGGTTTGGAAAATGGGCCTATGATAAACCCCTTGTCTAGTTCCGCCTGCAACAGTGCGTCAACTCTGTCTGGTGTAGTCAACGCTGACCTCAAAGTTTTGCATTCATAAGTCGCCTGTGGTAAGGTAATCAAGCCCGTATGAAACCCTGAACTGAACCCTTCCGTCAGAAATGTCAGAAAGGATGTGTCAGGAAAATCCTGTAGAAAGCCGGCCAGCGCTTCCACGTTTACCTGGCTTAGTCAAGATGACTGCATGCGCTCTGAAACATTGCGAGCAGATATGTAATAACCTACATTGTGGATAATTACAAGATTTGTAATTGTAGTTATTGCAAATCTGTGCCTTGCCTAGGCACTCTATGGGTCTACCCAGTTTGTCAAACTGTGTGGGACCTGTGCCGGCCGGGCTGGGCAGCAACCCCGCTGGTTTGTTCACAGTGGTCGTGTCTGTCCTCCCTGGTGTGGGGCACCAGTTCGCTGTGTGTGCTGACAACTGGCAAGAGGTGCATATGGGGGCTTTGAGACCGACAAAATGTCTGCAGAACAGTTCCGTATCAATCCTGCCCTAATTGGAGGTGAACTGAAACTGCGCCAGACCGGCTGCAGCTTTGGCTGAAAAAGCCCGGTGATAGTCATAATATGCAAACCCTCCATACTTGTACCCAAGATCCACGACTATATGCAGATACGGTTGGGGTTCACTGAGCACACCACGTCTCTGAAGACTCCAAACGCTAACACAAATTCCAGTATGGTCAGCTTACGGTTTAACCTGGGGTCCCTAGCTTTCAAAATAACGGACACCTCTCTGCAAGCAAATGCCTTATGATCAGTTACATCATGTGCTGCTATCAGGAGGGATGCCAGGTTGAAGTATTTCCCTTCTAATATGTCCTTTTTTAAAATGGCCCGGAACAAAATGAGCTGGCGTTATGTTAGGGACACTAGTCACTGTACCTGCACTTGTCACTGGGAGAACCGAGGAGGTGCTGGCCATTTCTTGCGTCGTGGTAGCAGGGACAGCAGGCGCCTGCTTCTCTAAATCCTCTGTCCTATGTTGTAGTGAGTACCCTAAGCGTGGCATGAATATTAGTCAGAGAAGTGACTACGGTTTGTAGCGAAACCTGACCTGAACTATCGCTAGCCGCCGCTGGGTGAAAAAGTGGACGGGGTTGGACGGGGTTGCTGGTAGGAACACCATATCCTCGCTTTCTGACACGTGAGACATGACTTAACCGCTAAGTACTGCAAAGCCTAATTGTAAAACAAAGAGAAAGAAAAAGAAGAGAAGAGGGGAGAAGAAGCAGAAGGAGGTAAATAACACTAGGGATACCGGTGTGGGTGCAGGGAAAATAATGTGACGTAACAACTTGTTGTGCCATGAACTCACTACCCTTGCCTCCAGACATAACTGACCACTAGAGCATCTGGGTACTTGTGGCAATTCAAGTATTACCCATAATGTAATAGCCAAACCCACTAACATCAGTATATGAATGACGAAACGTATGACGTATGAGTGAGGCTGAGGAACTAACTTGACATTACTATTGACCTCTGTACCTTCGAACGTATTACAAATTGCCAGCTGCTAGGAAGTACCTGCGTTTGTAACAAGCACTGAAATGCACAAATGACGAAATGCGCTGCATGAATGCCCCACCTTGCTCCAGAGCCCAGTATGCACTATGTTTGAAGCTACTACACTGCATTTAGAGAAACGTATGCTGACACGCCCATGGAATGCAGGCCGTATGCATGCCCTGAACTGCCGTCAAAAGCCGCGTGTGACCTGCTTTTGAAATGCACCAGTTATATGAACACCCAAATGCAGTGGTACGAGACATGTTTGCACAATGAGGGCTGCCCACATGCCCTGAGTTGCTCTAGGGAGCCGAGTATGCCGGTGCTGTTATATATCTCTGGTGCTACCCATGCTTTTGACCACGCCATTGGTCTTCTGTCCCATGCTCCTGCCCTTATGTATACGTACATGAAGGTTTCTAAAAATGCGTTGCGGCACCCGGGATTACATGCTTCTCCAGCTCATGACCATGCCCCCACCCCCCTTTAGCGTGCCCCTGCAGGCTGACTGACATGTTCTCATGCATAATATGCCCCTTGTACCCGGCCCACCTGCCAATTTACAATCATGCAGGCTATCACATTGTTTGACCCATGACCCCCATAAGTAAATGCCCTCTCTCCTGTATGCAGCATGTATGTGTGCTGTCTGTCCCCCCGACCTGTCCTGCTAGCCCCCCTGCCCGCCATACCTGCTGCGGTCCGAAATGCCTGCTCAACCCTTCGCCGATCGAGTCCCCTGCTTGTACCGCTGCTGGATGATAGATGTAAGTATCGCAGTTAGGAGAGAGTGCGCCTTGTCGGCGAAGCAATAGCCAGCAAACGCCAGCGGTACCTGACGCGCGTCCAAAGCGCCGGAAGTGATGCGAACCTCAACCTGACGTGACGTATCGCTCGAGGGAACGTCACTTTCTGCCGAACACCGCACATTCTTCCTGACGCGGCCGGCCCTCTTTTAAAGGCAGTGGGTGCGCGGACCCCTCCCACAAATACAGGCTAAAAGGTTAGCCTTTCCACGTATTGGGGAACACTATAATTATGCTAGGAACTGCAAAGCGATGCACACGTCTAATACATCTGGTCATTTTTCACATGTCCATGAATGTGATGTCTCCTCTTTTGTTTATCAGGAAATGGAGAGGATATTATCCTCTGTGGATAATTAAACTTGAAACAAGATCCACGCAGGGGTTAAAATGCAAATAGGATGTGAACCTTTTTCTGAACAAAAATAACAACCTGTCAGAGGTTCTAACCCTTCCCAAGTAAAATGTTTCAAACATTGATTTTAATGCTGTCTTTGTCCTTACTTGAGAGATTTCCGCTCACTTTCTCTTATGACCAGCAGTAAGAAGAAATGTGTATAATCGGCACACAGACATTGAGAAAAACTCAGCTTTTCTAAACCTTTCCCATTCTAAGAAAAAAAATGAAAACTCAATGGAGGTCTATTATAAAATTTCTTAAAAGAGAATTATAGAGATTCCACGTTCAAGAAAACAAAAGGCACATTTCTTTTAAATATATAGCTTTCATTTATTCATTAACAGACGCCGTTTCATTCAAATACATTGATCTTAAAATATGTTCAAAAGGGAACCTTTAAAAATTACAGCATCACTGTTAGAACAGTGGGAGTCCAAGAAAACCACAGGAGGAGAGATGGGTCATGTCATATATGGTTAATCTACAATAGCCCATTAAGTGCAAGAATCTCTGTGTGTGATTTTGATAGAAGGTGTGCAGTAGGTAGGAAATAAAGAAATCTAGTAAACAGCTATAAGATAATGTACAAAACCATTTAAAAAAAGATGACTAAAAACACTTACATACTAACATACAATATCATAAAATTGACAGTATTTAATAAAGTAGCACAAGAAGCAATGTTGCTGTGCAAAGAGAAGTAACCAGTGGAAACCATTCAGATGTCAGTGTTTTCAGCAGTGAATGTTTTATTTTGATTGGTTGCTTTTGGTGCTTATGCTTTGCCTTACTGGGTTACTTAATTACTTTCAATTACTTAGAATGTCTCATCCAAATTTTTTTTTCATCATAGTTTTAGGGTTCATAGCACAGGCTGATAAAAATACACAATTTTGGTGTCACAACAGCAAGATTCTGTGTACTCAATGGATGTGGATGAGTGTCTCCTTGAGCCTTATATACACAAGCTAAACAGCTGTGTATTTTCTGACATTTTCAAGATTTGTACAAGAAAAATGTTTAACACAAACAGCTTTAGAATTGGTACCACACCAAAAACAGCAGAACAAATAGAACAAAACAGCAGTTATTTACTAAATCATAAAATGGATTTACCAAAATTGAGCCAACCAGTCTTTGTATAATGACCAACACTTTTTGCATATGTTCGTGCAGATTAACCAGACATGCCTGTTCCCTATTGCAAAACTACCCACACACACAATATTTAAGTCCACAAAAGGGTGTTGGAGGTGTTGATACAAAAGTTACATGATCCTGAACAAGGCATGATCCAACAAAACTGTTGGTGCTACCATACATAAATATAACTTATATACGAGGCATGCAAATGCACTGTAAATGCCTCAGTTACAAACAGCCAGGTTGGCTGGCAGTCCCATCAGTGCTTTCACTTCAAAAGCTGCTTGTCTGAGAAATCTCATCTGAAAAGCAAGGATTAAAAGACTACACATTAATAGCCTGGGGTAAAAGTGATATTGGTTGCTAGGTTGGTATTTGCATGTGTGTACATGGCTAACCCAAGTAATGCAAATTACATTATTATGAAGAGAGAAGATAGCATCTTGCTTGCCATAATGTTATTGTGCTAAGAGCTTTGAATACCCATTAGATGTGTTTATAGCAGTTGCAGCTCAGGTGACATCCAGCCTCAAGATCCCAGTTAGAAATAAACCTCTTGCAACTTATACTGTGTGGTGCTGTTTTTGGAAATGCATTACATGTTGCCCTTGCATGTTAAAAGTAGCCATGCATGGCTTGAATTTTAGGCATTCCTAATAAATCCAACACAATTCATAAAAATCTGTCAAAATTCAAGCCATGGGTGGCCCTGTCAGTACCACCTGGCTTAAAAAACTTTGAATAAAAAAAGAAAATCGAAGTAGCCGGGTGAAAAATTGTGGGCCAAGCAACATCTGCATACAATCAGATGCAGTCAGTGTTTATGTATACAGAGTGTCGTAGGTAATGGCTATCTGAATTGAATAGCCAGCAGAGGAGATGTCCTCATTTGCTCAGCCCTAGGGATTGAACTGGCTAAGGCCATATTTACACCGGCTATTAGTGCAGCAAAAGTCTATGGATTCCTGCAGCTGAGATCACAGGTGGCTGTGGACAGCTACAACTGCTAATCCTGTACAAAACCAATGACAGTCTGTCTGCTGTTATTTACATGTAGCTGCACAACCAGTGGTCATCTGCATTTAGGGACATCTGTCTTAGATTGTGTCCAGAGACAGGAATCTGTTCCCAACCGTAGGTAAGTGCTGGATGTGCAGATACAGGCAACTACTCTTGCAACCACATGTTATCTCAGCTGTAGGTTCCTGAAGATTCTTGCTGCATCAATATGGTACTATAGCCTGTGTGAATGAGGCCTAAGAGTTGGAACAGATTGCATAGGGTCTATGTTCAATCCAAGGTCAAACACATGGTCTGCAATGTGCTTATGAGCTTCAGGAGATGGAAAAGATAAACTGGGAGATTTTTACTGGTAATGAGGTGGTTGAACTATGAATTGTAAAAAATGTTTACCAAGGCCTCAAGTAAAATGGTACCTAAAAAGACTTGAATGTGTTTGTTTTTTTTGTCTTGTACTAAATTATCTCTACTGCCCGAGAGTCTCATCAGCCCTGTCCACATTTACTCCACTCTGTTGTGAGCTCTGATTTGCTACTGTTGAGTATCGGAAATTCACTGCAGTTCAGCTAGTCCATAGATTTGTCTAAATATGAGTATTAGGGTTTTGAATTTACCCTAATATGTACTACATGTAAAAAAGTTGGCAGCCAAAAGATTAGCTTTTTAAAAAGATACATTAGCATGAACTATTTTAGAAGTCTTAAGTGTATTGCCATTATGCATGTGTTTTACAGTTAGCAAATAACCCCAACAATGAATAGAAAGCATGTGGACAAAAACAATAAAGAAACCTAAGAGCAGCATTTTCAAATGGTTGTGTGGGTAACTACAAAGCAAAGTGTAAAGAATGATACATAATATAATAGAGAGGTGATAAATTAAAAATAGATATGAAAGACATCTTCACAAAATAAAGGATCAAAACTATTTTTTTTTGTCCACTAAAGAATTAGATCAACTAAATTTTGTACACAAAAAGTAACCGTTTTACCACCATATTTGCTTTCTACGAATCCCTACTAACAGATTTAACAATGTAGAACAATGTGGAAGTTGCTGTAACCCACAGCAATCCATTAACAATCATTAATTGTTCTGACTGCTATAAAGTGAGAGGTGATATCTTATTGGCTGCTATAAATTACTGCCTTTTGCTTATTATTTACATTATTTAATAAGCCCATATGTGTTATCTGTGCCGAAAATATGTACTATGCCGACACAAAAAGCCATTAGCCATTGTTCTGTCTACCCAAAACTGATGAAAGGTGAGTGAAGAAGCAGAGTGGGTGCTGTGGTTTACTGCCTTTTACAAGTCATTGGTGCTCTTCCTTAATAAATTAGCTTTCTTATAAATGCATACTGTGATAATGCAAATGTGGCAACACTATTTTTCACTAACAAATGCTGATCAACTAGTGTTGTTTCTGAAGTTTTAATTTAAATTAATAATGTAGACATTATTAATTTCAATTAAAAAAATTCAGAATCAACACTACTGCATTTTTTCTCTTAATAGTTATTATTCTACAACCCCAATTCCAAAAAAAGTTGGGACGCTCTGTAAAATCTAGATAAAAACAGAATGCAATGGTTTGCAAATCTCACACCCCATATTTTATTTTACAATAGAAAATAGAAAGCATATAAAATGTTTAAACTGAGAAAATGTACCATTTTAAGAAAAAAATAAGGCAATTTTGAAATTGATGGCAGCAAAAGGTCTCAAAAAAGTTGGGACAGGGCAACAAAAAGCTGGCTAAGTTAGTGGTTCTAACAAGGAAGAGCTGGAAGAACATTTTGCAACTAATTAGGTTAATTGGCAATACATCAGTAACATGATTGGGTATAAAAAGAGCATCTTAGAGAATCAGAGTGTCTCAAAAGTAAAGAAGTCTTAAAAGACCAGTCTCTGTCTAAAATTTGTCAAACAATTTCAGAATAATGTTCCTCAACCAAAAATGTTTGCATCTATAAAAAAGCATGGCTTTGTAGTAGAAGAGTCAGGGTGCTTAACTAGCCTGCTTGCAGTGCAGACCTTTCACCAACTGAAAATATTTGGCGCATCTTGAAACCAAAAATATGACAAAGAAGACCCAGGACTGTTAAGCAGTAAGAATCCTATATCAGGCAATAATGGGACAACATTCCTCTCCCAAGACTCCAGCAACTCGTCACCTCAGTTCCAAGATGTTTACAGAGTGTTGTTAAAAGAAGAGGGGATGCTACACCATGGTAAACATGACCCTGTTGCAACTATTTTGAGATGTGTTGTTGCCATCAATTTCAAAATTACCTTATTTTGTCTTAAAATGGTACATTTTCTCAGCTTAAACATTTGATATGTTTTCTATTTTTCTATTGTGAATAAAATAAGGGTTTATGAGATTTGCAAGTTATTGCATTCTTTTTTTTTTCTTCAATCCAAACGTTTTAATTGAATGGTCAACAAGACAAGTATCACCAGTAAAATATCACATCTGTTACAGAATGAGGTGAAACAATAAACACATAAAGCGTATCCAGTCGAGGGAGGTCCACATTTTCCCTGCATTAGGTAAAACACATATAGCATCACAACATACGCTATGCAACCTCCCAAGAAGGGCTAGCAAATTTACATGGTGTAAGTCTCCCCATAATAAAGAACACCTCAAGGCACATTTCAGAACTTCCAGTGGGGAGAGATAACGTTCAGGCGGCGTATAACCCTATTCAGTGGCAAATTAATCAGGAGCCTAAAACAGCAAGGAGGGGGGAGCAGGAGGGAAGAAGGATCTTCCGGGTGAGAGGAGATAGGTGAGGATCCAGACTCAGGAGACAGGTGAGGATCCAGAGAAGGGGGATACAAGCCCGAGCGGCATTGAGAAGATGTCGTGTAAAGGATCTTTTGTATTTAGCCCGAGGCATGGAGGTCAACTCTCAGGAGAAAAATCCGGGCCATCCACCACCAACCTATCCACTATGTCACGGACCGAGTCCCAGAAGGAATGTATTCCAGGGCAGGACCAGAAAACATGTAAGATGGTGCCCACTTCGGCTCCACATGTCCAACACACGGAGGACAAGGAGGGCCACTTCCTGTGCAGCACACTGGGGACTCTGTACCATCTGGATAGGACCTTATAGCCCTGTTTCTGGAAAGAGTTTGCAATGAAAGATTTATGTGCAAAATATAACATAGTCTCCCTCTGGGACTCAGTCTACATCATCCCCAAGTCAGACTCCCATTTACTCAGATAAGAGGGAGTAAAGTCCTGGGTCGGTGTGGATATACATTTATAGACGGTGGAGAGTGTATGTCTGGCCGGGACGTTACTCCTACAGAGAGATTCAAACTCCATGAGAGGCCTGTCCAATGCCTCAGGATTGGGTATGGACAGAAGGAAATGCCAGAGCTGGTAACCACTCCACATGTCCATCATGAGACTAGCCAACTCTCTAATCGCTTGCTGGTCAAGCCATTGTCCCTCAGACTGGAAGTCCATCACTCTAAATTTCCCTGCTCTATGCAACCTGAGGAAGTTAGCATCTGTCAAGTCCGGACCAAAGTCAGGGTCCCCTAACACCGGTGTAAGTGGAGATGGGAAGGGAGATATTATCGAAGATTTGAAGACCGATCGTACTACCCGTAGTGTGGCCCCAATGGTGGGGTGCGTGGAGATTCCTGGCATGAGGGGGGGTTAGAGCCATGCAAGGCCCAATAAAGGACCCATTGCCATTGCCCTCCGTAACCAATCCACCACTCTATGCAGGTGTGCCACTTATAGTAAAGATGAACATCCGACAGACCTATGCCCCCTCTCTCCTTAGCCCTAGTCAGGATCCGGAAACTGATCCGTGTGGAGCGATGCGCCCAGATGTAGCATAGGAAGAAACAACGGACCTGATTGAAGAAGCTCCCAGGAAGTGTGATCGGGAGGGTCTGGAGTAAGATCTTTGGCAAGATCGACACCTTGATGACACTACATCTGCCAAACCAGGTCACGGAGAGTTCCCTCCATCCCTCCAAGTCTTTCTGAACCGTATGCAGAAGAGGGACAAAGTTGGCCAGGTAGATGCCCGTGTGGTCAGGGTTGATGTTAGTACCCAGATAACGGATATGGCGATCAGCCCAGGTGAAAGGAAACGCTCGCTTAAGCTCATTCATTTCGGCCTCAGGGAGCAGAATCGCCATAGCTGCCGACTTGGAGTAGTTGATCCTAAAGTTTGACAGGGCCCTGTGGATCTCCAAAGCGGTTAGTAGCTTGGGGAGTGAGGACCGCGGATTGGTGAGGAGAAACACCAAGTCATCCGCAAAGGCAGACACCTTATACACCCCCGACCCCACGGTCAAGCCTGGCATTCCGGCATCCGCACTCAGGGAGCACAAAAAGGGTTCCAGGAACAAAATAAAGATAAGGGGGTATCCCTGGCGAGTGCCATTCGAGATCGGAAAGAAACTGGATCGGGAATTGTTAACCTTAACGCCACTGTGGGAAGCGAGTACAAGGCCGAAATCCACCGCAACATGTTGGGAACAAGGCCCACATGCGTCAGGGGGGAAAGCAGAAAGGGTCAATCGACCCAGTCAAACGCCTTCTTCGCATCAGTAAAAAGCAACAAGGGGGATTGGGCGCGTGACCAGGCCGAGTGGATAGCGCTCAAGACCTTTGTGGTGTTGTCCCATGCCTCCCTAGCAGGAACAAAGCCCACTTGGTGCGAGTGGATAAGTTGTGGAATGAAGGGAAGAAGGCAGTTAGCTAGAATTTTAGAAAAGAACTTCAGATCCAGTTCAAAAGGGAAATTAGGGCGATAACTCGCACATTGGGTGGGATCCTTATCCTCTTAGATGCTAGAGAAGAACCCTGGAGAAGGGCATTGAAGGTAGGTAAGAAGTGAGGGGTCAAGACTCAGTACAGAAGAAAAGGCTCTGTAATAAGGTAAGGTCAAGCCATTGGGCCCTGGGGCCTTCCCAGGCTTAGATTGTTTCAATGCCAGTTCCTGTTCCCCTGCCGTAATAGGAGACTCCATGCACTCCCGCTCCGCCGAGGATAAGGTGGGCATGTCAGAGCTGGCCAGGTAAGAGTGGGCCGCCTGGCGTGTGCTCGAATCCCTGTCCAGAGGAGCACTCCCATGCAGGTTATATAGACGATGATAGAAGGAGCGGAACTCCGCGGCCATATCTTTAGACAAGACATGTCGAGTCCCTGACGGGGAAACAATAGAGGAGGCAAAAGACTACTATGGAGTCCATGGAGCGCCCTGGCAAACATCCTCCCCAGCTTACTGGAATACTCATAGAAAGACCCCCCAGAAAACGTTGCTTGATACGGGCATAGAGAAGGTAATTAAGGATGGTCCAGACACGCAACAGGTCTATGTGCGTCGATCATGCCAGAGATTGTTTTTTGGGCCATCTCCAGCTGGTGCAATTGAGTAAAGATCTTGAGATCTGTTGTGCCCTCTCTCTCTTGAGCCTGGCCCCGTGCCTAACATAACACTTATGGGCTTCCCACTCTACACAGGGAGTCGAGGCTGTGCCTCGGTTGATGGAAAAGAAGGAGCTCAACTCCCGAGAGATCTCCGCACAGATGGAGGGGTCCTTAAGTAGGGACTGATTCAGTCTCCAAGAATGACTGGTAGCTGGAGAGGGGAGAAGGGCCATTTCCTGATGGATTGGTGCGTGGTCAGAAAACAAGATAGTCATTGCATTCTGTTTTTATGTTGATTGTACACATCGTCAAAACTTTTATGGAATTGGGGTTGTATGTGTATTATTAAAGTAGAAACATATTTGTCAGTAAAACAAAATTAAGAACAATGCCCTACAAGCAGGTTAAAGTGGAACTATGGCCCTAAAATCTAACCATTTTGAGTAGGAAGGTATTGTATTACAGAAGGGGCATACTGTGTCTGTTCTGCAATAAAGGCTTTTTACCTTTCTCCTTGCAAACTAATTTATACTGTACACTAAGCTACGCATTCACAGGAATTATATCATCCCACGATGGCCAATCAAGACAGCCAAAGACCCTGCACCAAAAGAAGCTGGGAAAAAGCAAGGGAGCTTATGAATGACTCATCTCTGGAAGTATATGCAGGTTTTGGTTCCACTTTAACAACATGCAAATAATTCTGAAAATGCGGTTCACAATTTTCTGCTCGTATCAGCTTATACTCAAAGGCTTCACAGGGGCTGATCAGGATAGGATCCGTGCACAGATCCTCTCCTGATCACAGCAATACAAAGCGGATGTCACCGCTGCAATGGAGTATATGGAGTGTATGGAGTATAAGCTGATTCTGGAGTATAAGCTGTGTCCCTACAGTTTTTTCCTCCACCTTGCTATGGAGGAAAAAACAGAATCCATATAACTTGCTATGGAGGAAAAAACAGAATCAGCTTATACTCAAAGACTTCACACAGGCTGATCAGGATAGGATCCGTGCACAGATCCTCTCCTGATCACAGCAATACAGCAATAGCACCTAGAAAAAACAGAATCAGCTTACACTCCATATACCTTGCTATGGAGGAAAAACCAGAATCAGTTTATGCTCCATATACCTTGCTATGGAGGAAAAAACAGAATCAGCTTATACTCAAAGACTTCACACGGGCTGATCAGGATACGATCCATGCACAGATCCTCTCCAAATCACAGCAATACAAGGCGGATGTCACCGCTGTGACATTGGGTCCCTACAGTTTTTTCCTCCACCTTGCTATGGAGGAAAAAATAGAGACTGCCGGACCCCAGGTTGGTCTATGGGGAATCAGATGTAAATTAACATGTGTCTGTTTACATCAGATTACCCCCGATCTGGCATTATCTCTGATCCTTATGTTTCTCTGGATGCGGCTGGAGGCGGGGGTAACAGGTTGTAAATGTACGCTCATCCGTTTACACATGGCTTTCCCATAAACTTCCATTGGGCATCTGATCGGGTCTGCCTGATAAACAGACAAGCAGACCCCATCGGACCGGCCGTGTGAAAGGGGCCTAAGGGCTTGGTCATGTCATGTCTGTTGAGCTGAGTTTTTTTGCATACCGCTGCACATATATAGTGTGAGCATGGTTCATAGAAAACAATTACTTGTGCCCTGTTCACACCATACATTTCTGATGAAGTGCGCAAAAACAAAGCTCAACAAAGATGATGTGAACAAGCCCTAAAGAAATTGCAGCAAAATAATAAATTGAAAACAAGCATCACTATAGCTGAAAAGCTGGTTTTGTACTTAAATGTACAAAATATTTACTTAAATGGCCTTAAATACTTAAATAGCCAAAACTTTTTTTTTATTTGCGTAAGGAAGGGTTTGAACCCCTGTCAGGTTTACTGCTGTCTGGGACTCTGTTACAAAGAGTTCCCTTCACTCGCTGTACCATGGATAACCATTTCACTAGACAGGAAGGGAAGGAAACTCTCCAACAGTAAAACAACAGGATGTTTTTAGTTAAATAGGGGAAGGCTAGAACCCCTGTCAGCTTTTTATTGTTGTCTGTTTTCCCTGTTGCAGATTTCCCCTCACTTTTTTTCCCCAGGACAGGAACTGAAGTGAAATCTCTCCTATATAGCAGTGAAAAGCCAACAGGGTTTCTAATCCTTCTCTACTCTATCAAAAACAAAAAAAAGAGTCTTAGCAATAAAGCATTTAACACATTTAAACAATGCACTTGTATCTAGCAAGTTCTCTGTAGTTGTAGTTATTCCCATATCAACTATTTCTAAAGGTATTTTAACAGAAATGTCCTTCTCCTTACTCTTTTATTACCTTTCATGTTATCTAACAAATAAACACGACAGGCTGTGAAAACAACCAGACATTAAACAGGCGCTGATGAGATCAGAAGCACTCCATCTCTGCCACCTAAAAATGCTCTGCTGCTTCCTCATCCTGCAACCAAACTCCAACCACCAGTGGTAAGCTCTTTCTTTGTCACAATTGTTTTTTCTGTTTTGAAAATTTCAGAAACAGTGTAGTACTGCAGATTCTGCATTTATGAACTATTTCATAAGCGACAATGGTGGCTCTGAGAGGGCAGGCAGCAATAACAGACAGCAATAACCTCATATGATGTCACATGGTAGGAAAGGCCCTGATCTGTTATCTGCATGGTGGAAAGCATTGTCAATGGCAAACTTGCACCTGTTTCAAGGGCCAACTAAGCTGAATACAAATGAAACTTGCAAATTTTAAAAAATTTTTGCAATTGTTTTTTTAAACAATGACTAGGGATCCATCCAGCATATCTTTTTTATTTTCCTGATTTCAAAGACATTGTACTTGACTGCTTTCTTACACTCTTATTAAACACTAACTGTAAAATAAAAATAAAATAGAATGTTGATTTGTCACAATCTGTCCTCTGGAAGCAAATGTCATTTTCAAAATGTTTTACACAGTTACATAGTATTTGAGGTTGAATAAAGACATATGTCCATCGAGTCCAACCTATTGTGTGTATGGTCCTACTGATGGATGTGTATGTATGGGTTCCTGTGTGTTCTCATTTTTTATTGGTACTTGTACCCTTGTATATATTACGGTCTCTGAGGAAATCGTGCAATCGCCTCTTGAATGATTCCACACTCTCAGCCGGAATCACAGCATGTGGCAGAGAGTTCCAGACCCTGAATGATCTAACAGAGAAAAAGACCCTTCGCCCATTGTGCTGAAATTTTTTTCTCCACTAATTTTAGGTGGTGGCCTCTCCATCCCAATTATGAGTTTGGTCGCCTTCCTCTGGACTCTTTCCATTTCGAGGACATCCTTTCTGTTCACTGGTGCCCAAAACTGGACCGCATACTCCAGATGAGGCCGAACCAGTGATCTATAGAGTGGCACAATTATAGACTTGTCCCTGCAAAACATTCCCCTCTTAATACAGGAAAGGACCCTACTCGCTTTGTTTACAGCAGCCTGACACTGCGAGCTATTATTTAGTCTGTGGTCTACAATGACCCCCACATCTATTTCCCTTTTGGACTTCCCCAGTGGAGCTCCCATCAGTATGTAATTTGCATTCTTATTTTTAACCCCAAAGTGCACAACTTTACATTTATCTACATTAAACCTCATCTGCCGTGTAGTTGCCCACTCCCCAAGACGTATTAATGTGTATAATAGGCCCCGTTCACATTGAGCGATTTATCGCACGGTAATTCCCGCGATATCGCGGCAATTTACCGCGCGATATCGCTCTCCAATGCTTCTCAATGGGGCAAAGGGTCCTGCTGTCGCGGGTCGTGTGTCGCTACAGCAGGACCCTTTTTGGAGCGGATTTAGCCACAATTCAAGCTTGCTCAATGCAAGCATTTGCGCGATATCGCGTAAAATGCAAATCGCGCGACAAACGCGCGATTTGCGAACCGCTCAATGTGAACGGGGCCTTATGGTGACACCCTCAGCAATAATACACTTGACAGGTTTAGAAAGAGGCATAATGATTTATCTCTAACCTCGACCCTCCAATGATTTATTTAGGCAGTACTTACTATTTAAAAAAAGTGGCAGTGAGTAGCAGTTATAAAGTAGGTCAATTCGATTTTTTTTAACTTAATCCCTGAATTTTGTTTTATTGTCATGATGTCATTTATTGTATTAGGGTCAATTAAATTATTGTTGATATAATTGCTTTTCTTTATCAGACAAGGCTCTGGAGGCCCTGATCCAGTGGCTGACTTGGGGTCACTCCCACTTGTGTAGTATGACATCCTAAAATCTAAAAGCTCTATCAAGGAAAGGGTTTTTGTTTGTCAAACTTTTAAAGTACTTCAGAATGGAAACTATACAAACATATATACCAAAATCACAACATTTGTATTACCATCATAACATATTAAATTACATGAATGACATGAGTCCATTGGGACTTGGGATATGCTCATTGGGAAGAAGCTGTAACAGAAACTCATAAATATGGAAGGAAGGGAGGAAGTGGCGGTGATGATAAAATGCCTTAAGAGACTAAACAATACTATGTTCTCATACAATCCTTGCTTGTCTCATTGCATTTTTCTCAAAAGCTTTTGCTTGACCTACACCATCAATGAAAAAGAAAAAATATGACAAGGAAATGATGAAAAGTTTTTGGGCTACAAACTAACTGTACAGGATTTTATGACGTTAGAATAATGTAATGAATTCATGTCATTTTATATTTTATGATGTTAAAAATGTTTTTGTGATTTTCGTATAAATATGTTTGTATAGTTTCAAATACAAGCTACCTTAAGTATCATATTAGATAAAAGTTTAAAATCCTGTTTTCATACATTAACTTTGTTTCAGGTATGTGTTCTCTGGCCACTTGATTTTGCCACCCCCCCTGGTATTATAGATATTTGGGGATATACACTTCCATTTCCCTAAATAATGAGGATGATTTACTAAAGGATATTGACAAATCATCACATGTAGAACAAACATATATATTTGAGCCAATTTGCTAATATCATCGTATATTCATACAATAAATTGTGTGAATATTCACTTCAAATATCCTATCATGTGAAAAGTAAATTCCAGTTTATTTCTTTTTTATTGGATAAATTTAGTGAATATTTACACAATTTAGTGTGTGTGATGATTCTCAACTCCATTAGTAAATTAGCCCAAATATGTACATGTGTTCTGGAGGAGTTGATCAGTAACTTAATATTTTCTCCCTAAAGAGATACTGTATATAAGAAAGACGTGTGAAATAAATTTGCATTTCGCTGCCCCTAAATATTTTGTCCTAGCAGCCTGTATTGTGTTTTAACAGTTCTTTATTAAACACTTATATTGTTGGACATTCCTCAATAATATCCATGGCAGTCAGTGAAATAAAAAAACAGCTGGTTCATTGGGTCTTGTGTTAAACCTGCAGAGAATTAAAATCAACCAGCAACAGGGGGGTTGTAAATGATCGTTTGATCTTGAGAGGCTGACCCGGAAATCAATTGAGAGAGAGAGCACGCGCACGCACGCGGCGTGCAGGAGTGCGGAAGCGGAGGTCGGGGAACCGAGCCGAGAGGGGGGCCGGTGGCGGGAGCTGACCGGCGGCGGGATCTGACCGAGAGGGGGACCGGTGGCGGGATGAGAGAGCGGCGGGCCGGAGTAAGCACGCGCGCAGGAGCCGAGAGGCAGGCTGGACCGGAGCCCAGGTCCGGAAGTCGGCGGGACCAGAGCACAGCAGCCGGGGGAGGACGGCAATCGGGAGAGCCGAGCGAGGGGCAGGAGAGATGGAGGAGCCCGGAGGTCGGCACCAGGAGGTCCGTGGGACCAGAGGATGGAATTCGGGGGAGGACGGCAGCAGCAGAGGAGAGGTGGAGAGGGCGGACGGACATGCGGGAGCAGGCCTGGATTCCCCACAAGGCCACCGAGGAGCATAACAGTCATGGAAAGAGTCTGGACATAACGCACCAGGCTGTCGTGGAGTGTGGTCTGGATGAGGAGGGGGGCTCGGAGGATCAGGATCCCGAGGTGGGGAGCTGGGTTACTGTTAGAAGGCAGGGGAGAGGGAAGAGTGCAAGAGAAGTCAGCCCTTATCTGATTCACCCCAATAAATATGCCAAGTTGCATGATGTTGGGGATACCAGTTCAGGGGGGACACTGCTGGAGCAGGATGCATCCTCTATCCGCAGGGGGAGTGACTGCTCCGGCGAGGATGGGAGCAGGATGGAGGGTCATAAGAGGCAGATCTTGGTGGTGGGAGATTCCATCATCAGGCGGACTGACAGGGTAATCTGTCATCGGAACCGTGAGCGTCGAACAGTGTGCTGCCTACCGGAGGCCCGATTTCGACACGTTGCGGAACGAATTGAAAGATTACTAGATAGGGTTGGGCACGACCCCGCTGTCATGGTGCACATCAGCACCAATGACAAAATAGGAGGAAATTGGAGTGTCCTAAAAAGGCAGTTCAGAGACTTAGGTGCTAGGATGAAGGAAAGGACCTTTCACTTGCGATATAATAAAAATAAAATTACTTAAATTAAATGGAGATAAATTAATCGTAGATAAAAATAAAAATAATACAGAAATAATTAACAGAGGAGTAGATAGTGGGCTCTCTCCAGTCAACACAGTTAAAATAGTAAACACAGTTAAAATAGTAGAAACAGTCAATGTAGAAAATACATTGTCAGAGGTGAATACAATTAGAAATGAACGACCTATGTCAAGGCCAAACAATAAAACTAGTGGGGAACAAGAAGGATGTAAACTTTTGTCCCATAACAAGACAGGAATTAAATGTATGTACACCAACGCTAGAAGTCTAGCAAATAAATTAGAAGAGCTTGAAATTATGATATTCAAAGAGGACTTCCATATAGTGGGTATAGCGGAAACCTGGCTAGACGGCACACATGATTGGGCTACTAATATAGAGGGGTATAACCTGTTCAGGAGGGACAGATGTGGGAGAAGGGGGGGGGGGTTTGCATTTACGTTAAAAACTATCTAAATATGCACATAAGGGATGATATCACGTCAAACAGCGGAGAAGACGTGGAAACCTTATGGCTGGAGCTCGATATGACGGACACTAGCCGTAAACTTATTGTGGGTATTTGCTATAAACCTCTGAATATCGGGGAGGAGGGGGAAGCAAATCTACACTCCCAAAGAGAAATAGCTGGGAGGGCAATGTAGTCGTGATGGGCGACTTCAATTACCCGGACATCAATTGGGCTAATGGTACCTCAGGATCGACAAAGGCGGGCCGATTTCTGAACTTGTTGCGAGACAATTTCTTGGAACAGATGGTGGAGGTTCCAACTAGGAAAAATGCCATCCTAGATTTAATCATTACTAATAATGCAGAGTTAATTGAGGATATTGTAATTGGGGAGACACTGGGTAATAGTGATCACAATGTGATTACTTTCAATATTGAATACAGGAAAGGAAAGAGGGATGGACGGACAAGAACCCTAAATTTCAGAAGGGCCAAATTCGATAAGCTGGGCAACCTAGTGGGGGAAATAAAATGGGAAAACTTATTTCACAACCTAAACTCAGACCAAATGTGGGACTGTTTTAGGAACACATTACATATTGCTATTTCAAAGTGTATACCTTTGGGTAACAAAAGCAAAAGATCAAAGACTAAACCTATATAGCTAAATAAAACTGTAAAACTACACGTTAAGGCAAAGAGAATGGCATTTATAAAATATAAGATGGAAGGGACGGCATTGGCGTTCCTTAACTACAAAGAATGTAATAAAAGATGCAAACTAGTAATCCGGGAAGCTAAAATACAGTGCGAAAAGCATATCGCCACAGTTAGTTAAAAAAAAATAAAAAAAAATTCTACCAATATATTAACAGTAAAAAGGTAAGAAAGGAGCAGATAGGCCCAATAAAGGACAAAAATGGGAAGTTACTCACAAATGACAAGGAGAGGGCCGAGGCGCTGAACAATTTTTTCTCCTCAGTATACACTCAGGAGGGAAACGGGTTCGACGTACGTGATAAAACACATAGTTCAATCGATAATATACCACAATGGTTGACGGAAAGCGGAATAGAACATAGACTTAAAATGCTCAATGCAAATAAAGCAGTTGGACCAGATAACCTTCACCCCAAGGTACTTAAGGAATTAAGCCAGGTTATAACAAGACCATTATTCCTAATTTTTAAGGAATCCTTAGTGACTGGTAGGGTACCATGTGATTGGCGGAGGGCTACGGTAGTTCCAATATTCAAAAAGGGGGCTAGATGCCAACCAGGGAACTATAGGCCGGTCAGTCTAACATCGGTAGTTTGTAAACTGTTAGAAGGTATAATTAAGGACTATTTGGTAAAATTTGTTAAGGATAAGGGCATAGTTAATGACAATCAGCATGGGTTCAGGAAAGACCGTTCCTGCCTGACTTACTTGCTAACTTTTTATGAGGGGGTAAGCAGAGATATGGATGGAGGGAGGCCGGTAGATGTGGTATATCTGGATTTCTCAAAGGCATTTGATAAGCTTAATACACAAGCTGAGAGGTATGGGCATAGATGAAGTGGTGTGTTCATGGATAGAAAACTGGCTACGGGAACGTGTCCAGAGAGTATCTATAAATGGCACCTTTTCAGACTGGGCTAGTGTAATGAGCGGTGTGCCTCAAGGATCTGTGCTATGTCCCATATTGTTCAACCTATTTATTAATGATATCAGGGAGGGAGTGAATAGCCATGTTTCTGTGTTTGCAGACGATACAAAAATAGGGAGGGTATTAGAAACGGATCGTGACAATATAACATTACAGGAAGACCTGGATAAAATAGGGGAGTGGGCAATAATATGGCAGATGAGGTTTAATGTCGATAAATGCAAAGTAATGCACTTTGGAAATAAAAATAAACAAATGGGCTATACCATCATGGGTATGCCACTAGGGAAGTCAGAAATAAAAAAAGATTTGGGGGTCATTGTAGACCACAAACTGAATGGTAGCTTGCAGTGCCAAGCTGCTGTAAACAAAGCAAGTAGGGTCTTTTCCTGTATTAAGAAGGGGATGTATTGCAGAGACAAGTCTATAATTGTCCCACTTTATAGATCATTGGTTCGGCCTCATCTGGAGTACGCGGTCCAGTTTTGGTCGCTGGTACTAAGAAGGGACATCCTTGAGCTGGAGAGATTCCAGCGGAGGGCAACCAAACTAATTAGGGGAATGGAGGACCAGAGCTATGAGACAAGGCTACTGAATTGAAACATGTTCACGTTGGAATTAAGGAGATTAAAAGGGAACTATGGGGTTAAGTCTTTTCCCCATAGTTCTCCTTAGGGTAACGGGAGGATACAAAATAGCGTCCTCCCGTCACCCAAGGCTCAGTATACCGGGAGCTGTAGCTCGCGGTATACTGAGACGCCGCAGTATACCGCGAGCAGCTGCTCGTGGTATACTGAGACGCCGCAGCTGAAGCGGATCCCGACAATTGTGCCGGGATCTGCCCAGCTGCGTGAATTACAGCTGGCTCTGCCTATCCAAAGGCAGAGCCAGCTGTACCCGCCCCATCCCCCGTCCGTTCCACCAGTCAGCGCTGGCGGATCGGAGCGGGGAGGGGGGAATCCAGCCCCTCCCCTGTCACGCCGTGACAGGATCGAGAGGTGAGCGAACGCCTCCTGATCTACTGAAGCGACCTGTAACAGTCTCATTGTCACAGGTCGGCTAGAACTATGAGGTGAGTGAAAAGCACTCACCTCATAGTTCTCCTTTAAGGGGGATATGATTTTCATGTACAAGATGTTAAATGGTGACAGCAACATTGGCAACCAACTCTTTAAGTTTAAAAGGCCACCATCTAAAATTGGTGGAGAAAAAATTCCAGCACAAGGGGCAAAGGGGGTTCTTCACAGTAAGAGCGGTTAGGGTCTGGAACTCACTGCCACCGGCAGTGATTTCAGCTAAGAGTGTGGAATTGTTCAAGAAACTTTTGGACGATTTCCTGAGGGACCGTAATATTCAGGGGTACAAGTATTCCTAAGAATGAGTAGAGCATGGACCTATATGGGTTGGACTTGATGGACTTATGTCTTTATTCAACCCCAAATACTATGTAACTATGTAACAGAATTTTGTTTATATTTTAACCTGCGCTGAAAAACTGACTGATTACTAGAGGCTACATACTTTTTGGATTTCCTTTGTTTTTATACATGAGTCCAAAGTATTTACTTAACACTTCCTTGTAATGCATCAATATTGTCTTTTTTTATTGTCTCTATTGTCTTTCAGGCAAATGAATGGCGTCTAAAGAATTTCACAACTTGTTTTTAATTTTACCATAAATCACATTGATATATTTGACTTATCTTTGGTATGGTAAATCTTAGAATGAATTGCAGACTTCAGAGTTTATTTTCTAATTAATTCCTTACTTGTAAGGGTTAATTCACAAAATAGTCCATATTTTAGTAATACATAGATAGTGACTTCCCATATCTTTCAGGCATTAAGTCCTTACTAACGAGCCTTTCTGCTAGAGTTCCTTGCTCTACCCCCACCCCCCTACCTTCACTAGTCATAGAGTGTCACTGGATTTTTTGCATCAGGATTGGCCACATTCTTCCTTTCACCTCATTGCCCTAATGTAAAATCAAATACTAACTAAGCAGGATAGTAAAATTCTCCTGTAATGTTTATGCAAAGATTAAGCTAAAACTTTTGAAAAGGTCTCCCCCAGAATCCCCAACAGATACACAAAGCTAGCAAGCAAGTAATTCCGCTAGCAACTATCCGTATATCAATTTTGGATTGTCTGACCCATTAACTGGCTACTTTATTTGCAGTATTCAAAAATAGAAAAAACAGTAGAAGTCTTTGTTGACATCTATGCAATTTAAAGCTCTTCAGCCACCACTCAACAAAAGTAATCCCATTATTTTCTATGCAGCCCATTCACACCTATGCATTGCACTACAGTGTGACTTTAAGCCTTCATTCACACTTGTACAGGTGCAACATTTTGTGCATATGTATGTGCATTTTTTGTGTGGCATGTATTGAAATAAATGGGCCACCAAAGAAGTCTGTTTTAATGTTTTGTTAAACAATGTGATGCATCATGCATTTTGGTGAGATTTAAGGTACCTCAGTGCATCTTACACGTGTGTTTATACAGAGCACCCAGATGCAAAGAGGGGCTTAGAAAGATGAATGTGATTCCATTGGTGCTACATAGTAACCCAGGCTTTACCCATACTTTATTTCACCCTTACTGGCCCAAATAAAAACACATATAGCATGAAACCACATAAAAAAAAAATTAAATCGCAAAAAAAGCACAAAAAATGTACAACAAAAATGTGCTAGAAAATGCATGAAAATGCAGTCACACAAGTGTTAACGAAGGCTAAAAGAGCAGTAATAACATCTAATAAAGTATGTTAAATGCACATTTCTACCACAACTTGTGTAACCAAAGATCACTGAAATCTGTATATAAGCATAAATTCTCAATTAAACTCTTATTCTGGTTGACATAGTGAGAATAAGGATGTGAACATTAAGGGAATACAACAAGTTGCTTTACATTTTACGTCTCAGTAAGCTAAATTAAAGGGTCAGTCTGTCTAGAACTGAAATGTTAGTTCTGGATATATATTGGTTTGCTAAATACAATGGTAATATCTGTGCTTCCTAACTTCACAAGATCTGCTATGGTCATGAAAATGGGTTCTACTCTCCCTGTTGGGTTTTTTTCTTACAAAATATGGACAAAGTGTAGAACTGAGAATCTTCCCAATGACAACAAGAGGAGTGAGACTCCAAAGTGGGATGGTAATTGGAAGCTAAATTTGGCCAATAAGTGTCTAACCACAATAGAAGCATATTATTTGGATGGATAAACACTAGGAATGCACCGATACCAAGTACCGTACTCGGTACAAGTACAAGTACACATACTTTCGAGCTCCAAGACTAGACTAGAGAAAAATTCAAAAGTTAGGAGGCAGCTGTCATTTGTAAGGAGCATACGGAGCTCCTGGGATTCGTACATATCCGTTTTAATGTATGATTTTGTTTTATAAATATAAATATAGGGATGCACCGATACCATTTTTGCAAGTACAAGTACTGATACTTGCGCAAGTACTAACAAATACAAGTACTGATACATTTTTGTTTATTGCCATGTGACCGTTTTTCTAAAACAGTACAGACTAATGATTTCAGGACAATGGTGGAGTGCCAGAGCTAGGTCCCGGCCGCAACTGCTGCAACAATGGTAGTTCTCATGAAAATGCAGGGTATCCGCACTGGTATGTGAAAAGTATCGGTGCATCCCCAGTAAACACATTAATAAAGTCTACATTTTTGAGATGTTAAGATATCATATGGGAATTACATATCCACTTTTAATTACTTTAATTTTGATCTCCATTTTGGAGTTCAAGTGAAACAGTATACAAAATGGACAGTCAATTCAAATCACTAAGAGATCTTTTTTTTTTCATATCCCTTCAAGTAAATGTTTTTTTGTAGGTAAAAGTTTCTCTTCACCTGACTGAATTACATTAAGAATTAACATTCTTCACAAAAATGTCTTAAAATTGTCAAAAATCTATCCTCATATATCTTTTGTGTCCCTGATCATTCTCAACAAATATATTTATTTTAATGTTGCACACTTAGTTTCTTCACCCCTAAGCTTTCTAAGGCAAAGTTTTTAATGCTATTTCGGTGAAAATTAAAAAATATCTAAAAACTAGTTGTAAAAATGCATACAGGAACCATACTGGTGCTTCTATGCTTCATAACCTATAAGAAAAGATTGTTTCAATGATCAGTTCAAGTATTTTAATTTTCATATTAACCAGCTGAGATATTTTGAAAAAGGATACTACCTCTTGGCCAAGTCCTATAAATATTTTAGTAATTTACAAAAATTACCACAAAACAGGAGGTTTCTCAAAGCTATTTCACAGCTACAGCTTTGAACAGGTATATACAACAGCAGCATGTGGAGCTGTGCTTGCACAAACACACACATACACTCCCACCCACATTCACACAGAGGAAGTGACATCATGAAGTCTTCAGTCCAAGGGCAGCATCCACTTCCTCGTCTGGCTGTAGAGTGTGCCACTGAGCAATTGGCCTTCTAGGATTGGCTAGCATATCAGACCAATGACGTAACTCAATTCCTGTAGCATTGCAGCCAACAAAGATCTTTCCAATAGCTTCATTTTTGCCAAGCTTGTCATAATCAAGCACCGTAAGGACCACTTGTACTTTCTGTGGACATAAAACAAAAGAAAAACTAAATAAAGTTATTAAACAATATGGTACCCCTGAAATAATCAATGCTAATATTGCCCCCTGAAATTAATTTTTTCAGTGCTATGGCCTTTTCAAGGAGATACACCTACATTAGACACCAGCTGTCCATAACACAATCATTCTTTTGTTGAACAGGCATTTGATAGTAAATGCATACTGAAGAATAAAGATAAGTTAACTTTTGAAAAGTTTGATTAGTTGTAAAACTTAAAAACATGTGAGCCTCCAAAATGTCTGAATTACAAGCCTCACTGAAGTCAATGGGAATCCAAAACGGGCTCCAGAAATTTTGCATAGGAGAGCAGCACATTGTGCAATATTGTGCAGAATTGAAGTCCTTAACCTCTCTGGAAATTTTTTTATTCCCATGAGTTTTTGGGGCATGACAGCTTTGACTGTTCTGACAGGAGCAATGTGAATATGACCAGAAGCAGTTCAAGCATAAGATGTAGCAGGGATAGCAAGATATTGTTCAGAGTTTGGGCCTGATAGGTGGTAGGAGCCTTGGGATTGCAGGGTAACTAGAGAGGTGGGTATAGGTGCAGAAGTAGCACGAGACAGTGATTTCAGAAATTGTACAGGCTTGGGCCTGTAGGTGGAAGAAGCCTTTGTGGTGGAAAGGTAACTACAGAAGTAGGCAAAGGTGCACAAATTGTGTGAGGCACTTTTTTCAAACATTGTACCAAGAACAAGGTGCTTGTTAAATGTCGTCCAGTGATGGGTAAAGCTGGCTATACAGATATAGATTATCTGAGGATTTTCTATGGTCAGATGGAAAGTGCAACAGATTCCTCCATCTACGCTAAACTGTGTGGATGAAGGAATCTCCCGATGGGCCAAGCTTCAGTATCTTGCTAGTCCGTCCCCGAAGGTTGTCAAAATACCTGAACAATCTGATTGGATGCAGGCATTATTCAGGTTTGAGAGCAAGCAGGACCGACTAGAAAGATACTGAAGCTTGGCCCAGTGGAAGATTCCCCCATCCACACAGTTTAGACTAGATAGAGCAATCTGTAGCACTTTTTCCATTTGCCCATAGCAAATCTGCAAATAATCTATAGGTGTATGGCCAGCTTAAGTAACTCAGGAGGCTTCCTTTTATACCAGAGTAAATATAACATTTTCCAGCAGCTCTGATTGCTTTGGAGGTCATATGGCACACAGAAGCCATTTGGAACCAAACTGAAAGTTAGCTTTGGCTTGGGTCATCCAAATTCATTAAATTTGGCCTGAATCTAATCCTGTCTGCATTTTGGGACCAATTCTACATGAATTGAGAATTATGTTCTCATATCTCAAATAACATGATTATAACATTATTTGAAGGAGCAAACATACTCTCCCCAATACTTAGAGCCAGATAGGGACACTGCAACTGTCACATGTTGGCTCTAAGTCCAAGAACTGACTGATTATGCAACCTTTGATCATCTCTCTGTCTCTTCTCCCAGCAGAGAGCCGTAATTGTTGGTCACTTTCTCCAACAGGGAGCAACAGACAGGGGAGTGGGTGTGCACGACTGACTGACTTTAAACCAAGTGCAGAAAGGCAGAGCCATCTGTCACTTCAGTAGCCAATGTGGATGCAACAAAATTACTTCTAGTAATTCTAGTAATTCTAGGGATACTTCTAGGCTGCAGCACGGCTCCGTGCTGTCAGCTAACAGCTGGCAAAAAAGAAGTGAATCCAAAAATAAGGCTTGGCTTTACTTTTCTTTTAAGTTATTTATATCAGACAACAGTCCAATTTAATAATGTGGGTATAACAACATCTTTTCAATAATCCTACTAGATTCCCAAACAACAAATAATGGAAATGAAAAAACAAAAACATTTATGCTTTAGAAGACATTTGAAATGTCAAGACTGTTGTGGAAATTTTACTAGGATGTGTTTTTAGTGTAATATTGTCATCATGTCTCAGTGTCCGGATTTCTGCGTCACGCTCGATTGGAGCGTGACCCGGATTATTCGGCACTGGAAATAAACCATTGGAGTGGATATGGCGGAGCAATGTTCTCTTAGCGAGTATGTGGATGCCAAGCTAGGGCCCCTGCGCGGTGCGTGGATTTATTAGCGTGGCGTGTATACATTTGCTTTGAGAACATAGTATTATTTAAGATACATATCTGCATTTTTGAAAGGAACGTGCGTTGGTATTTCTGATGCGTCTGATCAGCGCGTTGGAAGTAGTATGGCATTGTCCATGCACATAAGCTCCCATCAATGCAAATCATAATAACTTTATTGGGCATTGCTCACTGAGCAATGCTGGATAAAGTTCGCTCCAGTGTTAACAGGAGATTAAAGATGGCGTCGTCCATGTGCAAACATGCTGCTTCCTTTGTGTAAGTGTTTTTGGCGGGAAATCCATTGTTAACAAATGTGCACGTGAAACATAAACTAGCAGCTGCTAACTGTGCACGGTGCTTCACATGCATGAGCATACCCTCCCCTTTTCTATTGTCTATTCAGATGTATACATGTGTTTCATTGGCTGGCTCTGTATTCTATTGTTGTATGAGGAAGTGGTGGCTGTTGTGGCCAGCACTTCCTGTGTTACCCCTATAAATAAAAAAGTCTTCCTCAAGTGAGGAGGACAGCGACTGAGGATCTGACGAGACAACAGCGAGTGTCTGTGTTTCCTTGCTGAGCACATTCAGCCAAATTATACCGGGAGAGCAGAGAACTGTGCTTTTAAGCGCAGCGGATTTAAATACGATATACATTTCTATAACAAGATCATTTCTCACGTTGAATGCAAATTATTATTTATGGTCCACACCTGGATTTGGTCAAAAGGAACTTCAAAGCTGAATGACTCATTATAGTAGGGATTCAGTGTGTTTTTCTTAATGGTGGTTTTTTTCTTCTTCAATCGCTTGCCATTCTGCATGAGATGAATCTTCACATATGGATCTGGAGAATTGATTTAAAGA
Organism: Nanorana parkeri; assembly: GCF_000935625.1. Classification (NCBI taxonomy): domain Eukaryota; kingdom Metazoa; phylum Chordata; class Amphibia; order Anura; family Dicroglossidae; genus Nanorana; species Nanorana parkeri. The sequence continues at coordinate 195,426 of NW_017308288.1, read as the reverse complement.
ACAAAAAGGAAAAATAACAATGCAGAACAAAACAAAACAGAATAACAGAACGAAAGAGGGTATTAAACATATAAATCCAGAATTGTCCGATAGATGTTGGAGAGGTATCTTAGAGGAGGGGACATACTTGCATATCTGGTGGACTACAGCCGTTTTCAGAGTCAGTATTTGAAATATATAACTCTATAGAGGGACAAAACATTGAAAAAGATCCCTTAATGGCTATATTATCACTGATACCTGGATCTCTAAAAAATATAAAAAGCGATATCCTAAGATTTGTACTGGTTGCAGCTAGAGTTAGTATAGCGCGTGGATGGAAATCAACGGCACCACCTACATCAGAGAATTGGTCTAACACAATGAAAGAAATAAGATATATGGAGGAACTAAGTGCAAAGGATACAAATAAAAAGGAAAGTTACAAAAAGATATGTGAAAAATGGGGAATATATAGACAGACAGAGGAATTTAGAAAGGTGTTAGAAAAGGATTAAGTAGTAAGAAGGGGACATAGAGGGGAAGAAATTACGTATCCATAGACACTACTGATATTACTACAGAAATAGAAGGGTAATGAATACACGGCCAAGTTGCAAAATTATGACTTCTGGATAGATATATAAAATATTAATTCAGATTTTAGACCTGTATGAGTGACACGATAACAGGGAAGGAAGAATGTATTCTGGAGGATTGGGAGAAAGACGCAATGGGGGAAGGGAGGGTAGAAAAGAGGTTTTAATTGGGGAAGTGAAAGGGGCAAGGTGGATGGGGATAGGCACATATAAGGTTTGTTAATGGAATGTAATTTTTGGGATTTACTATTTAGGTTTATATTAAGAGTAGGAACACAGATATATAGGGTAGATTAGAGGATTAAAGTAGGTAACACAAATAATTGGAGAATTTGTCTTTAAGACTTAGTTGAACACATGAAGAGTGTATACAAAAGAAGAGTAGAGTGATCACCAAGAGGAGGTGGACAGGGAGACAGACACAGAGTTTAGATTACGGGGAGGGAAATAACATTACAGGTGTATAAATGCTGACTTCACCCCAATCCAGAAGAAGATATGAAAGGTGGGAATGAATGAGAGAAGAATGTGGAGGTAGATTTGTTAGAAATTGTATGTGAAAGATATATGTACGATATACTTTTGTCCTGTTTCTTTTTTTTAAATGCACTATGTAAATTGTATTGTATTTAAGTGTAATTATAATAATTAAAATATATTGAACAAAAAAGAACTTGGAACCTTTAAAAGATCATGACTCCTTCAAAAAAACAAAATGAATTCCTACGTAAGGAAATCGAAAGAATTCAAAAAAATCTCAGACAAACAAAACAAAATAAATATCAAAGACACCTTGACGACTGGGAGAGAGGGAATTTTTTTGATCTAACAAATAGAAGAGGGAGAAGTCCCTCCAAAAAAAGACAATTCAGAAATAAAGAACGATATATGGAGGGAACAAGTGAGAGTGAAGGGGAACACACATATAAGACGGTCAGTTTTTTAGATTTAGAGGAGGAGGGGACATAAGCAAAGTTCAAAGAAAAAAGAGGAAACATAGAGGGAAACGCAACAATAAAAAAACAAGACAACAGTCGGGAGAACAGAGTGATGACAAGGCGAACAAATCAACGCACGTAGATCCAAACCATACACAAGGGGAAGAGATATCTCTAAATGTGATTAATCTCACCAACTTTGAGTTGAAAGCACAACATATAAACCTATTAAAACGAGGTTTATCATTTTCCCCTGTTAATGGAATGGACGATTTCACAATTTACAAAGATTTCAATTTATTTTTAAGAAAAGTATATTTAAGATGTGTCCATGAAAGAAAACTAATTGACCCTACGTTTGATGAAAATAAAAGAAATGATAAAGAAAATATGGATATCTAAGCCTTGAAAGATTTAGAAGCTCTCCTTGAGGAGAACCTCCGGAGATGACTCCGGGGATACCCCACGGAGAATCACCCCACTTAAACCAAAATCAAAGACCATGCCAACATTAACTAATAATATATAGATTATCTGAGGATTTTCTATGGTCAGATGGAAAGTGCACCAGATTCCTCCATCTACGCTAAACTGTGTGGATGAAGGAATCTCCCGATGGGCCAAGCTTCAGTATCTTGCTAGTCCGTCCCCGAAGGTTGTCAAAATACCTGAACAATCTGATTGGATGCAGGCATTATTCAGGTTTGAGAGCAAGCAGGACCGACTAGAAAGATACTGAAGCTTGGCCCAGTGGAAGATTCCCCCATCCACACAGTTTAGACTAGATAGAGCAATCTGTAGCACTTTTTCCATTTGCCCATAGCAAATCTGCAAATAATCTATAGGTGTATGGCCAGCTTAAGTAACTCAGGAGGCTTCCTTTTATACCAGAGTAAATATAACATTTTCCAGCAGCTCTGATTGCTTTGGAGGTCATATGGCACACAGAAGCCATTTGGAACCAAACTGAAAGTTAGCTTTGGCTTGGGTCATCCAAATTCATTAAATTTGGCCTGAATCTAATCCTGTCTGCATTTTGGGACCAATTCTACATGAATTGAGAATTATGTTCTCATATCTCAAATAACATGATTATAACATTATTTGAAGGAGCAAACATACTCTCCCCAATACTTAGAGCCAGATAGGGACACTGCAACTGTCACATGTTGGCTCTAAGTCCAAGAACTGACTGATTATGCAACCTTTGATCATCTCTCTGTCTCTTCTCCCAGCAGAGAGCCGTAATTGTTGGTCACTTTCTCCAACAGGGAGCAACAGACAGGGGAGTGGGTGTGCACGACTGACTGACTTTAAACCAAGTGCAGAAAGGCAGAGCCATCTGTCACTTCAGTAGCCAATGTGGATGCAACAAAATTACTTCTAGTAATTCTAGTAATTCTAGGGATACTTCTAGGCTGCAGCACGGCTCCGTGCTGTCAGCTAACAGCTGGCAAAAAAGAAGTGAATCCAAAAATAAGGCTTGGCTTTACTTTTCTTTTAAGTTATTTATATCAGACAACAGTCCAATTTAATAATGTGGGTATAACAACATCTTTTCAATAATCCTACTAGATTCCCAAACAACAAATAATGGAAATGAAAAAACAAAAACATTTATGCTTTAGAAGACATTTGAAATGTCAAGACTGTTGTGGAAATTTTACTAGGATGTGTTTTTAGTGTAATATTGTCATCATGTCTCAGTGTCCGGATTTCTGCGTCACGCTCGATTGGAGCGTGACCCGGATTATTCGGCACTGGAAATAAACCATTGGAGTGGATATGGCGGAGCAATGTTCTCTTAGCGAGTATGTGGATGCCAAGCTAGGGCCCCTGCGCGGTGCGTGGATTTATTAGCGTGGCGTGTATACATTTGCTTTGAGAACATAGTATTATTTAAGATACATATCTGCATTTTTGAAAGGAACGTGCGTTGGTATTTCTGATGCGTCTGATCAGCGCGTTGGAAGTAGTATGGCATTGTCCATGCACATAAGCTCCCATCAATGCAAATCATAATAACTTTATTGGGCATTGCTCACTGAGCAATGCTGGATAAAGTTCGCTCCAGTGTTAACAGGAGATTAAAGATGGCGTCGTCCATGTGCAAACATGCTGCTTCCTTTGTGTAAGTGTTTTTGGCGGGAAATCCATTGTTAACAAATGTGCACGTGAAACATAAACTAGCAGCTGCTAACTGTGCACGGTGCTTCACATGCATGAGCATACCCTCCCCTTTTCTATTGTCTATTCAGATGTATACATGTGTTTCATTGGCTGGCTCTGTATTCTATTGTTGTATGAGGAAGTGGTGGCTGTTGTGGCCAGCACTTCCTGTGTTACCCCTATAAATAAAAAAGTCTTCCTCAAGTGAGGAGGACAGCGACTGAGGATCTGACGAGACAACAGCGAGTGTCTGTGTTTCCTTGCTGAGCACATTCAGCCAAATTATACCGGGAGAGCAGAGAACTGTGCTTTTAAGCGCAGCGGATTTAAATACGATATACATTTCTATAACAAGATCATTTCTCACGTTGAATGCAAATTATTATTTATGGTCCACACCTGGATTTGGTCAAAAGGAACTTCAAAGCTGAATGACTCATTATAGTAGGGATTCAGTGTGTTTTTCTTAATGGTGGTTTTTTTCTTCTTCAATCGCTTGCCATTCTGCATGAGATGAATCTTCACATATGGATCTGGAGAATTGATTTAAAGAACAAAAAGGAAAAATAACAATGCAGAACAAAACAAAACAGAATAACAGAACGAAAGAGGGTATTAAACATATAAATCCAGAATTGTCCGATAGATGTTGGAGAGGTATCTTAGAGGAGGGGACATACTTGCATATCTGGTGGATTACAGCCGTTTTGGGAGTCAGTATTTGAAATATATAACTCTATAGAGGGACAAAACATTGAAAAAGATCCCTTAATGGCTATATTATCACTGATACCTGGATCTCTAAAAAATATAAAAAGCGATATCCTAAGATTTGTACTGGTTGCAGCTAGAGTTAGTATAGCGCGTGGATGGAAATCAACGGCACCACCTACATCAGAGAATTGGTCTAACACAATGAAAGAAATAAGATATATGGAGGAACTAAGTGCAAAGGATACAAATAAAAAGGAAAGTTACAAAAAGATATGTGAAAAATGGGGAATATATAGACAGACAGAGGAATTTAGAAAGGTGTTAGAAAAGGATTAAGTAGTAAGAAGGGGACATAGAGGGGAAGAAATTACGTATCCATAGACACTACTGATATTACTACAGAAATAGAAGGGTAATGAATACACGGCCAAGTTGCAAAATTATGACTTCTGGATAGATATATAAAATATTAATTCAGATTTTAGACCTGTATGAGTGACACGATAACAGGGAAGGAAGAATGTATTCTGGAGGATTGGGAGAAAGACGCAATGGGGGAAGGGAGGGTAGAAAAGAGGTTTTAATTGGGGAAGTGAAAGGGGCAAGGTGGATGGGGATAGGCACATATAAGGTTTGTTAATGGAATGTAATTTTTGGGATTTACTATTTAGGTTTATATGAAGAGTAGGAACACAGATATATAGGGTAGATTAGAGGATTAAAGTAGGTAACACAAATAATTGGAGAATTTGTCTTTAAGACTTAGTTGAACACATGAAGAGTGTATACAAAAGAAGAGTAGAGTGATCACCAAGAGGAGGTGGACAGGGAGACAGACACAGAGTTTAGATTACGGGGAGGGAAATAACATTACAGGTGTATAAATGCTGACTTCACCCCAATCCAGAAGAAGATATGAAAGGTGGGAATGAATGAGAGAAGAATGTGGAGGTAGATTTGTTAGAAATTGTATGTGAAAGATATATGTACGATATACTTTTGTCCTGTTTCTTTTTTTTAAATGCACTATGTAAATTGTATTGTATTTAAGTGTAATTATAATAATTAAAATATATTGAACAAAAAAGAACTTGGAACCTTTAAAAGATCATGACTCCTTCAAAAAAACAAAATGAATTCCTACGTAAGGAAATCGAAAGAATTCAAAAAAATCTCAGACAAACAAAACAAAATAAATATCAAAGACACCTTGACGACTGGGAGAGAGGGAATTTTTTTGATCTAACAAATAGAAGAGGGAGAAGTCCCTCCAAAAAAAGACAATTCAGAAATAAAGAACGATATATGGAGGGAACAAGTGAGAGTGAAGGGGAACACACATATAAGACGGTCAGTTTTTTAGATTTAGAGGAGGAGGGGACATAAGCAAAGTTCAAAGAAAAAAGAGGAAACATAGAGGGAAACGCAACAATAAAAAAACAAGACAACAGTCGGGAGAACAGAGTGATGACAAGGCGAACAAATCAACGCACGTAGATCCAAACCATACACAAGGGGAAGAGATATCTCTAAATGTGATTAATCTCACCAACTTTGAGTTGAAAGCACAACATATAAACCTATTAAAATGAGGTTTATCATTTTCCCCTGTTAATGGAATGGACGATTTCACAATTTACAAAGATTTCAATTTATTTTTAAGAAAAGTATATTTAAGATGTGTCCATGAAAGAAAACTAATTGACCCTACGTTTGATGAAAATAAAAGAAATGATAAAGAAAATATGGATATCTAAGCCTTGAAAGATTTAGAAGCTCTCCTTGAGGAGAACCTCCGGAGATGACTCCGGGGATACCCCACGGAGAATCACCCCACTTAAACCAAAATCAAAGACCATGCCAACATTAACTAATAATAGATATATATCGCTTTTCAGAGAATTGGTCCAAAAAGATCTGAATGAAACAACTTAGGACCTTAAAGGCATAGATAATTTAACCCCTATAGAAAGAAAAGCTTTAAAGGAATTAAAAGACACACCAGGTCTAATCATCAAGAACAGTGATAAAGGGGGCAATGTGGTTTTATTAACTGAAAAAATGTATGTAACAGAAGCCAAACGACTTCTTAATGATAAACAAACATATGAAAAGCTAACCAATGCCCCTTTTAAACAACTCATCAGTGACTATAATTTTTAAATAAACATGGCAAATGAAGCAGGTTTAATCACTAAGAAGGAATCCAATTTTCTGAAGACCGATATATTCAATATTCCCACATTTTACATTATTCCTAAAATTCATAAGGACGATAAAAATCCACCAAGAAGACCCATTGTGTCTGCAGTGGGGGGCATTTTGGAAAATTTGGGCAAATACTTAGACCATCTCTTGAAAGATATGGTCCTCGGTTTGCCTTCATATATATAAGACACGGGATGTATTGAATAAAATTGAAGATCTAAAAACCATGGAAAATATCCTTTTAATGGGGGTGGATGTAGAATCACTGTATACATCCATCCCACATGAATGGGGTTTACGAGCAGTGAAGTATTTTCTTGATTTAAATTTTCCAGAAATGGCAGCCCAAAACTAATTTTTGCTGGAGATGCTCGACTTTGCACTCTCCAACAATTATTTCCAATTTTCTGGATCATATTACAGACAATATAGAGGAACCTCAATGGGAGCACCATGGGCACCCGCCTATGCATGTCTCCACTTGGGGCTCTGGGAGAAGGAGGTAGTTTATAATCACCCTATGTACCTGGGCCACGTCAAAACGTGACTCAGGTACATTGATGACGTGTTGATGATATGGCAAGGTAATGAAGATGAACTGAAAGAATTCATTTCCGAGCTAAACATTAATGAACGTAATTTAAAATTAACATTTACCCATAGTCGTTCAGAAATTTAATTTTTGGACCTGATGATTAAAACTGGAACAGGAAGATTGATTACAAAAACCTTTAGAAAGGAGACTGCCGCCAACACACTCCTCCATGCAACAAGTCACCACCCTCTATCACAAAAACAAGGAATCCCCACAGGACAGTTCCTAAGAATTAAAAGTAATTGCACTAAACACTCTGACTATATAGAAGAATCTAAAACCATATATAACCGGTTCAGACAGAGAGGTTATTCACACAGAACTCTTAGAAAAAGTAAAGCAAAAGTAGGAGAAAAAAATAGAATAGAAATTCTCAAAGGGACAAAAACATCAAAAAAAGAGAAACAGAAAAAAGAAAACCATGTTAGAATGATTATTCAATATGGGACTTGTTGGCCGAAATTGAAGCAGATTTTTGATAGACATTGGCATGTTTTAAAACTTTGCCCCATCATTGCTAACATAGTCGGCCCACGTCCCTTATTGACAGCACGTAGAGCAAAAAACTTGAAGGACCATTTAGTTAGCTCAGAGTACAGACCAAGCAAGGATGTCATTTTGTCATTTCTGTCAAAAATGCCAAAAATAAAAGGAATGTACCCCTGTGGCAAATGTCAGGTATGCCCTTATGTACAAAAAAACAAATGTTTTCATAATACGGATGGTACAAAATCTTACCAAATTACCCAATATATAAACTGTGGGAGTAGTAAAATAATATATATGTTAGAGTGTCCATGCAAAAAACTATATATTGGTAAAACTAAAAGACAGTTGCGTATACGTATAGGTAAACACTTCAGAGATATCAAGAATAAGGAAATTGATAGCCCTTTAGCAATACATTTTGCAGACCACCATAATTCATCATTAGAAGGCCTGAGCGTAAAGGGCATCTATGCGTTGAATTTATCCCCAAGAAGAGGAGACTTTGATAAGGTGCTCCAACAAAAAGAAAAGACATGGATATTCAAACTCGATACCATGATACCCTCAGGCCTTAACAATGAAATTAATCTGAGCGTTTTTCTCTAAAACGAAGTTCCACAATAATGACTGAAATTTTGTGTCTTTTTTTCTTTTTATATTTTAAAAAAAAGGTCTATATATGGTAGTTTTTTCATCTTTTACTTTTTAACTTATTGAATGACAAGACCTAAATATGTTCGGAATGAATGAACGATTAGCCATGTCTCTTGTTTTTTATAACATAATCCTCATCTTCACTCTAAGAAACGAGCATACACTCTGATTAAAATTACACAGCAGGTGTGCAAGGGTTACTTAAAACAACCACTCACCAGCCATCCAGAAGGCTCTGACGAAGCCCCGGTAGGCGGGGTGAAATGCATCGGCCGGAGTATGTTTGATCTATCAGCTGTGTAAACCCACACACAAGGCAGCCTCCATGAAAAAGTTCAGTTTAAACACGATGAGGGGAAGACATCTGTTTGGACCTTCAGTTAACACTATTTGATTACCACTCAAGTACCCTGAAATCACGGTGCACCGTGTCTACAAATATTACAAGGGATAAGCTTCCCAAGGACTACGGCGGAAACTACAGGGTTTGAGACAACCAACAGTGAGTACAACAGCAAATTGACAAAATAGTATCTCACATGTCTCCCTTTTCAGTCACCAGAAAGTGAAGGGTGTTACTGATCTATATATACACCTGGGACTGTAACGAACACACATCATCATAATTGATGTAAATATTACTCAAGTGTCGAGTCTACTTCCCTTTGGGGAATACTGCAATTTTGTTCCGTATTCATTTTTTTGATACACTGTATCTGAGAATCTTTAATTGACATAAATCTAAGAGAGACACTGTTCATAAACTGACTTCAACATCGGAACGGGATTCCCTACTATTGCATGAGGAAAATAGACGGCAACTTTTAGACACCACTTACAGCCTATAGGGTGTTAATGGTCAAAACAAACCATCACCCCCAGTGAACCTAGGAGGATTATCATTGCCTGAAATTGTGTGGGGCCCACAGTTTGAATGAATGTATGCATGAGTGTTATGTACAATGTTGTCTTTTTAAATTAGAAATTCTGAGAACCACATAGATGGTAAATTGAATCTTTTCATAAATAAAGTTTATACTTCTTTGTACTAAAATTACTGGTCTCGATTTATCTTAGTAACCGCTACTTCCAGTTACTCTTTATCTGGGAGACCCCTTGTTTTCTCACCTTAAGAGAGCTCCAGATCCCAGGTACAATAAGGAAAACCTGAAAAGCCAGGCACTTCCTAATAACATGGTTCACATTCTGGACCCTCTCAGCCCGTTTGGCTGAGAGCCCTGGGTGCCAAAGTTGCCATACTACACCGTGGCATTGCCATGCACTACATGCCATGCCATACTACATAAAAATAAAATAACTTAGTGGAAGTTTATCTTTATCTCAAATAGATTCTTGGCTGATAGCCAGTTCTGTGCATAGTATTATAAGTTAGTTCATGCACAGTAGAAATTTGAGCTTGTGAATATCTGTTGGCTGGGAGAGGTCACGTGTCAAATCTGCGCATTATGTTGTCACATTCTGCAGAGCTAATGAGAAGCTACTAATTACATTCCAGGAGTTACTTAGTTTTGTTTCATTGATATTTAAAGTAATATCCTGGTTTTATTTTTGTTATCATTGTTGATCAATATTATCGAAATTTTTATCATATTCCTTGTCACTTTTTAAATTTTTATTCATATTTTGCACTGATTTGTAGTTAATAAATATATATTTTGCACATTATTGTTCTTATTTTGTCTTCAGGTTAGCGCAAATAAAAGAACTCGAGTTATTAGTTGATTTGTGAAGATAAGTTGGGAATCTCCTTAATTACAGATCCTTGCTTGTTTTCATAAATCGAAAACTGTTTTTTTAATCAGAGAAAATATTCTGACAACGGCCGTGCATGCAATACGGAGCTGTACATGCTGGCCTTTTCTTGTGTGAATGAGGCCTTAGTGGCGTGGTTGTACAACAAAAAATCTCAAGATGCAAACTGCACATACTCAAACAAAAATCTGTCCTTTCAATCGATGAAAAATCAGTTGGGGGGGGGGGGGTTATGCCCCCAAACAAATTTTATTGCTGCTGTCCGTAATCTAAAAAAAAAACAGAAAATGGAATTGTTTGAAATTTATTCAGAATCCTGGGGAGAATATCCATTTTAAGAAGATTTATTCTACCCACCCAAGAAAGTCGAGAAATATTCCACATAGAGAGATCAGAAAAGATTAACTCCATCGGGTCATTATATTTAACTGTAAAAAGTTTAGATAAATCAGAGGGTAAAAAAATCCCAAGATATGATGGCATTGACTGCCTTTTAAAAGAAAAAGAATCCTTGAAAATGGTCTGTAATGACTCCGAGAGAGAAATATAGAGAAACTCGTATTTAGAAGTATTTACATGAAAGTGGCTAAAGACCCCATATCTATCAAATTCTTGCAGAATATTGGGGAAAGAAACTAGAGGTGTAGATATAAACAATAGCAGATCATCTGCAAATAAAGCCCATTTGTGGTGATGAGAGCTGGAAACTATGCCCGTAATTGATGGATTCTGTCGGATCGCTACCGCAAGATGCTGTCAGGAACGAACACCGCTCCGATGCCCGAAACCATGGCGGGGACGGCCCCGCCAGCAGCGTCTCGTTGCCGGGCGATGGGTGGGCGTTCCTCAGCGCTCCACTTTTCCCCTCGCTCATCAGCTGAGCCATCGTGATGACATGGTGAGCTCGGCCCAGCTGCGTCCCGTTGCTAGGAGACACTCTTCCTTCATCCTCTCTCATTGCCATTTGATTCCATTCTACTGCTGCATAGGACTGTGATATCTTATTAGCAATTAAATGATTTCCATGCTCTGGGTTAGTGAAGCTAACTAAACCCAGGATACCAACCGTGTCATAACCTATACTCTGAACTGTCATAGCCATCGTATTACTTGTAGTTACCTACAGTCATCACCCCTTGTGAAGATAACTTGGGCGAGTGAACTACAAATCCTAACAGGCCCCAATGCTGGTAAATTGTGGTTCTGTGAGAATTTGCTGCCACTACTAATATACTATTAGAAACAAATGGTGTATGATGTGTAAGGGGTTCCGACTTCACTCACTGCACTAGTGTAACTGTGAACCCTCCACCGGAACCATTGCCACTTACCTCCGCAGCTGCAATCCTATATATCTTGCTGTGCTTGCACGAATCATTACAGATGCTCCATTACTATAACATATAAAGAGGAGATAGTGGGCACCCCTGGCGTGTTCCATTTCTTATAGTGATAAAGTCAGAAAGAATACCATTAACCCGTACCCTTGCAGTAGGGTGGGTATATAAAGCCATCACCTTAGAAATAAAAGAGTCCCCCAATTCCACCTGCTGGAGGAATGTTTTAGAAAGACCAAATTAACCCGCGATTTCTCTGCATCGACCGAGAGTAGGCAGAGGGGGATAGTCCTTCTCTGTGCCAATGATATCAAGTTTATAGCCCTAGTGGTACTATCTCTTGCCTCTCTCCCCTGAACAAATCCTGTCTGACCTGGGTGAATAATTTTACTCATTATGGCTTTTAATCTAGTGGCTAAAATTTTAGCATAAAGCTTGAAATCTATATTTATTAAAGAAATTGGTCAAAAATGGCCACACTCCGACAAGTCTTTCCCGGGCTTAGGGAGAATTGAAATGTGGGCTTCCAGTGTCTGTTTAGGAAATGTACAAGAGTCTGATATCGCATTGCATACCTTCACAAAGAAAGGTGTCACTAGACATGTGCACTGCCAAAAAATTTGTTTAGTTTCGTTTTAAATTCGGATTTGTGTTATTTCGTTTTTCGTGATTCGGGTGTGAAAGTCAATTCGGATTCGGAATTCGGATTCGGACGAACTTCGTTTCGTTTTTGTTTCTTATTCGTTTCGTTCATTCGTTTGCAGCAAAGTGACATTTGAGGGGGAAAAATGTTTTTCTTCAACCAACGAAACGAATAAGAAACGAATACGAAACAAACGTTCGAACGAACTACCGCTACCGAATTTCGGAAACGGAAATTCGGATTCGTTTGCATTCGTTATATCTGTAATTCGGAATTCGGATACATTCGAATGTCCGAATTTCCGAAAATTCGTCCGAATTTCGATTCAGAACGAAACAAATCGCACATGTCTAGTGTCCACGTATCTCCCAATTGTTTATAAAAGCAGGCAGTAAATCCATCAGGATATGGGGCTTTACTAACCTGTATTAACCCTTTCCCTGCCACCGACGTAAGGCATATGGCCAGGGCCGGACTGGGACAACAAATAGGCCCGGGCATTTTAGACTAAGCAGCCCAATCATGTGACCCCAAAGAAAAAACAATGCTCCCCACTCACCAAAATCAAGTAGTCAAATCGCAGTGATCACAGGATGCTACTTTCCCCAACAAAGTAATGGCTTCCAACAGACCTTATTTCTCTTTTCTCCACACGTGTATTCAATGGCTCACACTGATTGAAAGAAACCGTGTATCCTCTCCCACCGCAAACTCTTTCTTTCCCCACTCAACACCTTGAATAAATCAGTAAACGGTGTCCTCCTCACTTCTCATACAAATGGATCGTAGCCGGGATTTTAGCTCACCGATAAAGAAACAAATATACTGCACATAGCATAAAATCTTTAAAAATGTATTTTGCGCAAAAAACAATAAAAACTTACATCAATGAAAAGTGGATAGAACTTGTAACCCACAAAGGGGTATATCTCACAATGTTCAGCAGGTGATAATGGTCCTAACGCAGCTCCACAATGGAATGAACAGGATAGCAGTAACGTACACGCCAGAAGGTCTGTTAGAAGCCATTACTTTGTTGGAGAAAGTAGCGTCCTGTGATCACTGCGATTTGACTATTTGATTCTGGTGAGTGGGGAGCATTGTTTTTTCTTCGGAGTGGGATTATATGATTACACATATAAATTTTATAAAAAGAATTTCATCACTACTTGAAATGATCACGGGTTATCTTTGTCCTGTGAGGATCGGATGAAGTTTTGTACTTCTGTATATAATTATTATATAATTTATATGGACTTTAGTTATATATTTATTATTGATTATCTTCATTATTAAATTTATGTACACATTCACATTGATTGTTGAGTTATGCTGATTAATTTGCATATCAGCGAATATTAATGAGTCACACATTATTGCACATTTTTCAATATTTTTTGCACTATACTTATTGTATTTTATGTGTACACCTGATATACGGTTTTATTGTCTATTTGGAGATTTATGGGTTATATTCAATTGTTTCACAATAAGGTGAGATAGCGCGGTATACTGGTTTAACACTCTTTTGGCCACATTGCATTTTGGCTTTGTCAGTCTTTCGCTGCAGCTGTCAGTTATTTATCATTAAAAGGGGGGACATCCACAAGCGTGAATATTAACATTAATAAAATGTGACCCCCCACCCACTGGTCCATGCCACGATGTTTGTGGCAAACAAGGTGCTGCCCTCGTCGGGCCTCTCTCCTTTACCTTTACCTTCGCCCTTGACGCCCGTAGTGGGGTGCCCTCATTTTCCTCTGGGTCTGCATAACCCATTGGCCAGAGCCCTGGAGACCTCAGGGATGACTAGACTATACCACTTCAGAGACGCAGATCGCTGGAAACAAGTTTCTCAGATCCAAACTCTCACTGACCCACCTTTGCAACTGTGGTGCACCCTACAGGTGAGACACTACCTATGCTCCTTCTCGGGAAAGACGTGCCACCAGAGACAGTTGACGGACTTTGAGACCTTATGCTTGAAGGCAGAACCGACTAGACATACCCTGTCCCACATGGTGAACTGCCTACGCAATCCCCCAGACCTCTCCCATCCGTACTTTGTAAGACAATGGGCCGCTGATCTGGAAGTGGATTTTACTCCTCACCAGGTAGACCGTATGATCTACTTTGCCCTACGGTCCTTGGTAGCGAACAAATATCAAGAAGCGGGGTACAAGCTTTTGACCAGATGGCACAGGGTGCCCACGACTCTCCATGTTATGTACCCCTCGGTGTCTGAAGCTTGTTGGCGTTGTGGAGAAGAACCAGGCTCTATATTGAATGTGTTCTGGTCCTGCTCGAGGGTCAGGCCTTTCTGGTCCAAGATTGCCACACTGCTAGGCAAAATCACAGGCCTTACACTCCCGTTCACACCCTCAGTGTATCTCCTCCACTTGGCTCCGCTTTCACGTAAACACTATCGCCGCTCATTACTGATTCACATGCTGAATGCGGCAAGGGCCTGCATACGGGCTTCATGGAAGCAGTCCCTCCAACCTTCTATCGAGATGTGGGCTAGACGAGTGGAGGAGATCAAACTGATGGAGGATCTGACCTCCTCATTGAACGGGACTCAGGACAGATTTGTTGCTACATGGGCTGCTTGGTACATGTTCAGAGACTCAGCTGACATCTCTAATGTGTGCCAGACCTGAAGAGAAGGATAGGACGGCTCAAAGAAGGGGCACTGTTGCCCGGCTGGGGTACGACTAGAAGTGTCCCATGCAGGCCGGCCTGAACTGACCGATACCTGGAATTTCCTCTCCTGGTGTGTTGTAAGCCGTTCAACCTTTTGCTAATCTTTTGCTTTGTTTTCTGTTTTTTGTTCTGTTTTTCTGTATGTACTCCTTAGATGTGGATCACAATGGTACGGGCCTCCCACGAGAGTGGGCTGGGCCATACGGTCTACAAATAGTAATGTTTATTTCTTGTTTTATAAATAAAAATGCCTTAAGAGCTGGGAAGAAGAGAGTACGACCAAACCTGGACCGTCATCATTTTTATATATATATATATATTAGATATTATGTATGTTCTGATACAAAATGTGAAGTTTGCACTTTCTTAGTCTTAGCCTTTGCGGTCAGGTTGACTGACCCGGATTGATGTTAGGCCATGTGGCTCCTATTTTTGCTTACTCTCTCTGTATCCCACCCTCTTGTTCATAAATAAAGAATTAAAAAAAAATGGTGACCACAAAGGCCCCACCCCATTCCAATCTGGGGACGGAACCAAACACGGAAGCGCAGTCAAGGGGTGAGGCCAGCTCCTGGTAAGGACAGGAGGGCTACAGCCGACACACACAAGTCTTGCTACTGTCACAGGTGTCCCCACACCGTATGCAGGTACCCACACAGGAAGACCAAACACGTATGACCACAACGCACAAGGCAAGATGTGTTATATACAATTTATTTGGAACCAGCAAAACCAAAATGAAACACTCAAAAGCAAGTACGAATAAGTAATGTGACCCCAACCAAATATAACCCCCGACACCTATAACAAGAGCAATAATAGCTGTATACAGGTAACAGCAACAGGACTACAAGCGGGTAATGTCAACAAGACTACACGCAGGTAATGGCAACAGGACAACAAGCAGGAATCAGGACCGCAAACAGGTAACAGGGCTCAGGACCGCAAACAGGTAACAGGGCTCAGGACTGCTAACAGGTAACAGGATACTGAGCCATCGTCCTGACTGCAGGGAGGGTTTAAATACCCTCCCAGGAAGCACCAGGTGATGGCTAAGTGCTGGCAGCTGGTAGACACCCGCAGGTGAGCACTGGAGCTGCAGGTTCCAGCACCACCCAGTGGTGGTCTGGTACTGAACAGTTCCTGGCTGCCTGGAGACACCTGCAGGTGAGCACAGGAACTGCAGGGCTTAGCTCCAGCGCCACCTGGAGGCGCTCTGGATCCTAACAGCTACAACCAGCATACAAACCTTGCAACAATAAAGGAAGCTTACTGCAGAGAAGTCTTGTGATATTCTTAGCGGATCTTGACCTACCCAGCCATCCTCCGCACCCCGAGCACAGTGTACAGGTCACTGCTCCCAAAAAAGTGTTCCCAGTTCTCCAGCACAATACCACTTATTCTGTACACAGGCCAACCACAACACCACTGCACTGACAGCTTTTGACAGGTCTTTCAGAGCTGAGACTCTATTGGCTGGGAACTCTGCCACAATACAGAATTTCCACTCCAAACTGAAAGCTACATGTGCAGCAGACCATGCTGATACTCAGGTGGATACTCACAGAATGTAAAGTTGTCTTACAGGTAATAGCATGTGGGCTGTCAGGGGAACAGGTGGCTATTTTAGGCCTCAGGGCTGCCTAGTTTGCCTACTCTGGATGGCACATGGACTGCCGGCCGGATGGATCACAGAGATCACTCTCTGGCTCTCACTGCCCTGCTCAGAGCAGGCAGATATACAGCGTCAGAGCAGGCCAGTGCAGGACTTGGAGAAGGCTGATGCATGGCATCGGGCAGCCAAGTGCCCAATGCTATCCATCAGACATAGCGGGACGGCCGGGCTGAACACAATCAGGCTGACTGCGTTCAGCCCGGCCCACCGGGTAAGTGCCTGGTATGACCTATGGTCAGTCCGGCTCTGCATACAGCTGAACAAAACTGTTCCCAAACCGCCAGGTCCATATGCCTTACGTCGGTGGCATTTACTGTTCTGCTATAAGCTCATGGTCACTTTAGCGACCATGAACTTGCACCGCTGCATCTTCAGCCTCTCCTCCCTGTCTGGAGCTGCTCCAGGAAGGGGATCTGTGTCTTCATGTATCCCCCTGCTCTCCCCCCACTTGTATGGGCTGAGGCACCACTGCCGCCAGCATCTTCAGCATCTCCTCCCATGGATCTGTGTCTCCATGGATCCCCCTGCTCTCCATCCACTTGTATGGGCTGAGGCAGCGGGGATCCGAATCCGAATGGCCGGCAGGGGGGCAAAGGAGTGAGCCGCGTGATCATGATGATTGAGCGGCATGAGAGAGCAGCTGAGCGGAGAGGAGAGAGGACTGTCATCCTCTCAGTTTCAAGATGACAGCGGCTGTGTGCATGGCCGAGCAGAGGATTGGTAAACATCCGTGATATTTACCAAACCTCTGTGTGCAGGACAAACACTGGAGTGTTCATCTGATCACTCCAGTGTTTGTAAATAACTGGGGACACATAGTGCTATGCTCTGCAGTGCGTTGTTAGAATGCATCACAGTGCATGATTTTTTTCTTTCAAAAAAACATTAATTTAACTGTGGCAACGCATGGCAAAGCTTTGTGATGCATTGCCGTGCGTTGTGATACCTTGTGTTGAAATTAAATATACTCCTGTATCATTTTCTCACAACACAAAAACCAACACAGAGCAAAAACAATTTTTAACATAAGTCACTTATTTACAGTTTTGCTTTCCTTAATTTTTTTACCTTTTCTCAAAAAGGCGCAATTTCAAATTTGCAAATATTTGTTATTTTTTTTGTGAACTGATACTGATTTTAGTGTGCTTTATCAATTCAATTGTGTATTTTTATCGGTTTAATATTAATTTGAGAAACATTTGCGCAATTATCGCAGGGCCTACAAATTTAGTAGCACCATCTTTTTATTCTACCGGGCTTGTGCTTGTAGAAAATATATGGTTTGGGGGGTCTTTTACAAACGCTAGCAACGCAGCAAAATCAAATCAATGGTAAAAATTGCAGAAATGGTGTGCCCAGTTAAGTTGCTAAATGTTCTGGAGGGCTTGGCAGCGAAAGGGTTAAAGAAAGTGCTACTTTCACCTTCTCTGCTGTAAATGGTGAATTTAATTTATCTCGTACCACCGCTGAAATAGTTGGCAAAGCTGTTCCCTGTATATATTCCCAAGTCTTTGCCTTGAAGGAACTGGTAGGCATATCAGCGTATTTACCCCAGATAGAATATAGAGAAGAATAGTACGTCCGAAAATTATCTACTATAGAGGAAGATGAGTGTTGCACAACACCCGAGCTTTCTTTGATGCATGATATAAAGGGTGCAGAAGATCTTTGATGAATAACCCTGGTGAGCGGTCTCCCACATTTATTGCTGTGTAAATAGCTATATTTAAGAGATTTATCTCTAGTTATGAGAGAGTATTGATCCAGGATTGTACGAATATTATTTTGAATATCCGACAAATCCTTAGCCCCAGCCGCTGTAGGATCTAATTTATTCAGATCCTCCAAATTATGTAGTTGTTGAAACAGAAGCTTCAGCCTGTTCACCCTTTCCTTTTTGAAACGTGATCCGTGTTTAATAACCCCCCCCCTAAGTACACATTTGAAGGCTTCCCATTGAATGGGTACAAGAGTAGGCTCATATAAATGATCCAATATAAAATGATTAATTGTATAAGATAACTCCTCCAAGCAAATCCTCATTGAGTCCCCATGTCCGGGTACCCGTAGTGCCTGAGTCCAGATGTATATTCAGTAAAACTGGTGCAAGATATGACCATAAAATTGGGCCTATATAAACCTCTGGTGATAGATCGAGGATATTGTGTTGCATCCATATGCGGTCAATGCGGCTATAGGAATTATGTAATGAGGAATAATAAGTATAGTCCCTACCCGTAGGGTGGAGAATACGCCAGCAATCCACTAACCGTATTGAGTACATTTTAGCAGGGCCGGCCTTAGGCCTTTAGGCGCCCTGTGCGAGAAAGCTTTACAGCGCCCCTCGGTGACCACACCCCTCAGTGGCCACACCCCCAGTAACCACACCCATTTATCACCCATATTTGTGTTAAAATATAAAAAGACGGGGTCACGTCGGGTAAATAGACACATCACATGTCATGCTTTAAAATTGTGCGCACCCGCAAAAACTGACCATAGGCGAGGAGGGGGAGAAACGCCGCCTCCAGGATGAGCTGTGTCGGCCGCACGGCGCCCTTGTTGCCATGGCGCCCTGTGCGGCCGCACTGCTCGCACACCCCTAAGGCCGGCCCTGCATTTTAGAACGGAGCCTCTGAAGAGAGTCCCGAGAGAAAGAGGGTCTGCCTGTGGAGTCCAGCACAGCATCAAAGATTACATTCATATGCCCCACCACCAGAGACAAACCTGTGGCAAACTGTTCAAATCGACCAAGCATTTGAACACAAAATTTATGTTGTCCCTGGTTAGGTGAATAAAGTGTAGCTAGTGAAAATAAGTGATTAACATATACAAATTAAAAAAATAAAAATCTGCCCTTCTCATCAAACTCTGTATCTAACACATTCATGTGGGCATTTTTATGCACTGCAACAGACACCCCCTTAGACTTGGTACTCAGATTGGTGCTATGAAACCACTTTGTATAATACTTTTTGGATAAATATGGAATGAAACCAGACTTAAAATGAGTTTCCTGAACACACAAGAGGTCAACCCTTTGCTTGTGAAAATGATTTAAAATTTGGGAACGCTTTTCGGGTATATTTAGACCCCTAGCATTAAAGGTAGCCAATTTGAACTTACCCATGCCCGATTCCATTAAGGGGATATGAATAATGAATCCTGACCACTCAAGCCCCTAACAAAAAAAAAAACCCCAACAAACACACAACAATGTAACACAACATTATACTCATTAACATTCTTGAATGCAGAACCCCAAATATAGGGGGTAATCTGCATGTAATATGCACGGTAGCATTAAGACCGCCTAGGGGGCGTAGAAGTATCAAAGCGGGTAACTCCTTTACCAAGCGAGCATCAACCCAAAAATGCAATAGGTGCCCGGGTCTCCATAGGAATCTAATAATCAAAATGAATTGCTTTATCTTAGATATCAATACAGCTCAATAGCAAATATATATTTTAGAGACCTGGGCAACCGTAATACTCGTCTGAATAAGGCCTCGTCTGAATAAGGCCTAAGGCCTAAAAAAGCACGCAACAAATAATGTCCCTAGGTCTAAGAGGATAATTTTTTAAAGGTCCCGTGCCCTGTGTGCCCTGTCAATTATTACATCTGAGTCCAGAGATTTATCCAGTAACTTATTGAACAGGGCCTTGATAGTAGGCAGTATATCTGGGTGCCCACTGTCTCTGGATGGATGAACACCATGGATGCGCACATTGTTGCGACGGCTCCTGTTTTCCATATCATCTAGTTGATATATAAGATCTTGTACTTGTTTATTATGATCATTAATATTTGTGCTGAAGGCTATCTAAGCGCAAAGAGAATGTGTCCACTACCCCCTCCAGTTCACTCATCCGACCACCGATCTGCATGATGTCTGTTTTCAAGGTCTGCAATTCCTCCTTATATCCAGTCTCTCGCCTAGAGACATATGCTTCCATATCCAGTTTTGTGGGGAGAGACTGCATGTAAGCTTTAATATCCTGTTGTTCAGCTGTTGTAGAAGAGGCAGGAGAAGAGCTACAAGAACTATGAGCTGGCTCAGTCCGATCCATTGCTGGAGAAGGGGAATCCCTTAGCACTGAAGCTGAGGAGGTTGCTATGATAGCCGACTGTGTCAGAGAAGCCAGCTGTGTTATCTCAGGACTAGAAGCAGGCTGCAGCTGTGTCTCCAGCTCCTGAGAAGGAGCAGCGACCCGAAGCATTGAAGCAGGTGAGGCTGGGAGGGGGGCCAACTGCTCCGGGGAAGACTGTAACTCTGCCTTAGATATGAAAGCCTGCTGGAGCTGTGACTGAGCAGCTGAAAAAAAGGAGCCAATTCTTTGTGCCGATGCTCGTGTAGCAGGTGTTTTAGGTGGTAACTGCTTTTTCTTCCTCATCGCTGGTATGATCGCTGATAAATGTTGTGTAGCTGGGTGATGTCGGATGGTTTCAGGGGCCACACTAAGCCAAAGCTCATGCTCTTAGTTTGACAGGGACTGATGTGTGTTTTTCTTTATCTTCATAGCACACCTGCATTCTAGAAAATCTGTTGCTGCTCTTGGCCTCAAAAAGAAAAAATGCTTCTCATTTCATTTTAGGCTACTCTTTAGAATTAGATAATAGGTTTAAAACGTATGTGCTTTTCTACCTTATAGAGCAGCAGTGGTCACTAAGTAATATATAATTTGTAACAAATGTTTCTATATAAACAGTGTAGAGATAAAAATGCAATTGTCTATAAACTAGTTATTTTAATACCATCTATTTTAAAAACAAATCTAAATATGTTTAGTGCCAAATTTATATATCAAATGATTATCACAATATCAAATGTGTACTAAAGATTAAATGTAAACAAATCACCAGGACCAGATGGGTTACATCCGAGGGTACTAAAGGAACTTAGTCAAGTCATAGCCAGACCATTGTGCAATTTTTTTATGGACAATATAATGACAAGTATGGTCCCGGCTGATTGGAGGAAAGCAAATATACTACCCATATTCAAAAAGGCGAAAAGAAGTGCCCTGGGAAACTACAGGCCTGTCAGCTTAACATCATTGTGTGTAAAATATTCAAGGCATGATATGGGACTACATGCAGGAATTTGCAAACAAAAATGGATCATAAGTGGTAGTAAGTGGTATAAGTGGTAATTCATGGTTTCATGAAGGAGAGATCTTGCCAGACCAATCTATAATTTTTTTTATAAAGAAGTAAGTACTAAATTAGACAAAGGAATACCGGTAGACATTGTGTATCTGGACTTTGCTAAAGCATTCAACACAGTAACCCTCAAACGTGCATTAAAACTCTAAACTTATTCACCTTAGATAAGAGGCAATTAAAAGGGGACCGTATTGCAGTCTTCATAATTATCAATGGGGACCCCAATACTAACAAACTGTTTAATTCCAAACTCAATTTCAAAACTGTTTAATTCTGTATTGAGAACCAGAGAACACAACAAGAGGTCAGGTTAGAAGAGAGGGGGTTCAATATTTTGCATTGGTTTATTCACTGTGAGAGTGGTGAAAGTTTGGAACTCACTATGGTGAGTATCTGCGGATAACATTGATAAATTCAAGAAACTTCTGGATGAGTTTCTTCTTCCGCAGAATCTACAGGGATATGGGAAGTGTTAGAGTAAGATAAATACACACACACACTCACATATATAGATTGAACTGGATGAACCTTGGTCTTTATTCATAGTTACATAGTATTTGAGGTTGAAAAAAGACACAGGTCCATCAAGTTCAACCTTTGTGTGTGTGCATGTGTGCATCTCTTGTGCGTGCATGTGTGTATAAGAGTCTCTGTGTGGTCTAGTATTTAAGTGTACCTGTACCCCTGTATGTTACGGTCTCTTATGATGGAATCTAATTAATTCTTGAATTAATCAATATTCTTTGCAGATACCACTGTTTGTGGCAGAGAGTTGCAAAATGTAACCGCTCTAACTGAAAATAAACCCCTACGCCATTTGTGGATAAATCTTTTCTGCACCAATTTTAGGTGGTGGCCTTTTGTCAGGATCCAGAGCGCCTCCAGGTGGCACTGGAGCTAGCCCTGCAGTTCCAGTGCTCACCTACTGGGGTCTCCCAGCACTTTGAATCTTGTTACCTGTGAGTCCTGAATCCTGTTTTGAACCTTCTTACCTGTGAGTCCCGAATCCTGTTTTGAACCTTGTTACCTGTGAGTCCTGAATCCTGTTTTGAACCTTGTTACCTGTGAGTCCTGAACCCTGTTTTGAACCTTGTTACCTGTGAGTCCTGAGCCCTGTTTGAAGTCCTATTTCATGTGTCTTTTGTTTGCTGTCCTGAGCCTTGTTGTTGGTTGTTGCTATTAGTCTAAGGTGTATATTAAACAACCTATACTTATCTAACATCCTTGCCTGGTCCGTGTAACATACTTGCCTGGTCCGTGTGGTCACACGTGTTTGGTCTACCTGTGTAGGTACCTTCGCAGGTGTGGGGTCACCTGTGCCGGTAGCCCTGACACCTAGTCCTTGTTACAGAGTTTACAGTAAAAGGTTTAGTGCCGATGTTGCCATCATAACTGAACATTTTGTACAACAAAATCATGTCCCCTGTTAATCTCCTCACTTCCAGCGTGAACAAGTTTAAATTTAAATTCAACCTTGTCTCGTAGTCTTGATTCTCCAGCCCCTTAATTAGCTTGGTTGCTCTTCTTTGGACCTTCTACAGCTAAAGTACATATTTTCTGTGGACCGGTGACCAAAACTGAGCCGCATATTCAAGATGATGCCAAACCAGTGATCTATAAAGTGGCAAAAGTATTGTTTTGTCTCTACAGTACATTCCTTTTTAGTACAAGACAGTACTCTACTCGCTTTGTTTTGTGCCGCCTGGCATTGCGTGCTGTTATTCAATCTGTGGTCAATTATGAAAATTATCTACAGAGACTTCTGCGCTCGATTAATCTTATGTAATGCTCTACCCACTGTCTATGGAGCTCAGATATGGATCTCAGGGCCCAGCCCAATCTGATAAAGAAGTGGTTCAGGCTGGGGATGCTGCTATAACCCTCTTAGGTGTGGTGAGGGGGCGCAGTTCCCATAAACATCATATACCACTTGAAACCAAACATAATATTACCAAAGTATTCCAGCATACATGGTAGTTTAATTTATGTCCCACAATATTGTATTAATAAATGAGGGTTAATAAAGAAACAGTCTCGGTATATATATAAAGCTATCTTATCTGAATAGCATGAGAGGATATGGCACATGCACAATATAATACTGCTAGGCTAGTAGTTTGCACAGGAGGTTGCAGTACAGATCTTTGCCAGCAGATGGCGATATAGTCCAGCAGCAACGTAATATCTATATAGCCCAGTTACTTGCGGTTTGTTAGAGGGAAGGCAGCCGTGTATTATGGCCTCGACCCAGAGAAGAGCTGTGCAGGGGGACTCCGGTGTTGTCCTCCTTCACTCCTCTGAGGTTTTAAGGCTCGTAAGGGGGGAGATGCGGCAGTTCAGCAGGCGGGTAGGAGAGCTATTGCTCAACGTACAGTCTCCATTGACTAAACGCCGAGCAATTGAATCTCCCTCGCTTTTACCGAGGGAGCCGGCGTCACTGGGAGCAGCTACGCTCGTCAGCCCCGGGAGTGCGACGTCGCGATGTGACGTCTGAACTGGAGGAGGGGCCTGGATCTGCGGCCGCGACGCCGCTGCTGATTACGTCCCTGACAGTCCCCCCTCCCCAGGGAACCCCTATCAGGGGTTCCTGGAGGAGCCGGCTTCAACGGATATCTTAAATGAAATTTACGGAGGAGCCGTGGTGCATGTACATCACTCGCTTTTTCCCAAGTGTGCGCTTGAGGACCATAGTTCTTTCCAACGGATGAGGTACTGAAGGGAATTCCGCCTCTTCCTAGAGTCCACCCCTCTTCAACCCCCTCCACTTCAACAGGGGGAAGAACAGGAGGCACCCGGTTGGGGAATCGGTTTCTTCTATAGGGTTTGTGAAGTGCTACATGAAAAACCGGGTGAATCTTTAGATCCGGTGGTAAGGCAAGCCTCATTGTCACAGGGTTAATAACTTTGTCAATCGGGAACGGCCCTGCGAACAAGCGACCCAGCTTCCTAGAAAGGGTCGTGACTTTCAAGTTTTTTGTGGAAAGCCACACCAAATCCCCGACCTGATAAGGAGGGGGGTTCCCGTCTCCTCAGGTCATAGAACCGTTTCTGTCTTTTCTGAGCAACCTGCAAATTGGTTCTGAGGGAGTCACGGGTCAGTAGAATGAAACCCATAATTTGCAAAGAACGGCGAGAACTGAGAGGATGAGCTAATGGAATTATTGTATGAGAATTCCGCCAATGGGAGAAGCTCCACCCAGTCGTCTTGGAGATGCGAGCAATGACAGCGAAAGAGCTGTTCGAGGCATTGATTGACTCTCTCAGTCTGCCCATTGGTCTGGGGGTGGTAAGCGCTGGAGAGTCTATGATCTATCCCCAACAGTTTTCACAGGGCCCTCCAAAAGCTGGACATGAACTGGCTTCCATGGTCGGAAACAATCTGGTTAGGTACACCATGTAGTCTAGCGATGTTATTGAGAAAAGCTACTGCGGTTTCCTGGGCGGTGGGCAGTTTATGCAGGGGAACGAAGTGAGCATCTTTGTGAATCTATCCACAGCCACAAGAATGGTGTTATGCTGTTGAGATGAGGGCAGTTCCACAATAAAATCTAAGGACACCATCTCCAAAGGTTTTGATGGTATGGGGAGACTAGTCAGTAACCCATAGGGTCTCCCTTTATCATACTTACAAGTAGCACAAGTTTCACAAGTGGCAACGAATTCTTTAATGGTTTCCTTCATCTTGGGCCACCAAAAATACCTCTTGACTAAATCAGAAGTCTTATTCACTTCTGGGTGACCCACAAGAGGCTTGTCATGAAGGAGTTTGAGGATCTCTATTTGTAGGCAAGGAGGTAGGTAGAGTCTCGCGTCCTTGTACAGAAACCCCTCGGGGTCCTTACGTAGGTTTGGAGGTACCACCCCCTTCTCGACTTTAAGTCCTTCTAGGAGCTGTTGTTTCAAAGGAACAATGGCTTCTAGTATCTTCCCAGAAGGGATGTTGGAGGTCGGTGGAGTCACAGTGTCAAGTGGCTTCTTAACTCTGGAGAGGGCGTCAGCCTTCCCATTCCTTGATCCGGGCCTATAGGTAAGCATGAAGTTGAATCTACTGAAGAAGAGGCTCCACCGGATTTGTCTAGCGGAAAGGGTTTTATTCACCTGGAGATATTGAAGATTCTGGTGATCTGTATATATAGTGATCGGGTTGTGAGCACCTTCCAAGAGATGCCTCCAATTCTCCATGGCATGTTTCACCGCGAGTAACTCCTTCTCCCCAATAGGGTAGTTAATTTCAGAAGGAGACAGCGAACGCGATGAAAAAGCCACCGGGTGGATAGGAGACTTTAGGGATATCCTTTGAGACAGAATGGCACCTATGGCAGAGTGCGAAGCATCTACTTCCAGGACGTAGAAGGCCTTGGCATCCGGTAGGTGTAGTACAGGAGCGGTGGTAAACCTTCTTTTTAACTCCTCGAAAGCTGACTGGGCATGCCTGTTCCACTTGAACTTGATTTTTGAACTGGTTAAACTGGAGAGGGTTGACCACTCGGGAGAAATTTTCTATAAATTTCCTATAGAAGTTAGCGAATCCCAAAAACCTCTGGAAGGCCTTGCGGGAGTGGGGGATCGGCCAGATGGGCACACAGTCAACCTTGGCAGTATCCATTTTAATTCCTTCGGGCGAGATAATATACCCTAGAAAAGGGACAGTCTGCGTTTCGAAAGAACAATTTTCAAGTTTGGCATACAAGTTATGAACGCGTAGGCGTGATAGCACCCAGCGCATGTGTTTCCTATGTTGTTCAAGGTTGTCCGAGTAGATTAAAATGTCATCTAAGTAGATGACTACACAGACATCTAAGAGGTCTCTAAAAATGTCATTTATGAACCTCTGGAAAGTGGCTGGGGCATTGCATAACCCAAAAGGCATGACGGTGTATTCAAATAACCCGTATCTTGTTCTGAAAGAAGTTTTCCATTCATCCCCATCCTTAATCCTTATGAGGTTGTAAGCCCCCTTAAGGTCCAGTTTGGTATAGATTTGAGAAGTGCTCAGTCTCTCAATAAGTTCCGGGATGAGGGGAAGCGGGTATCTATTTTTTACAGTGATCATGTTCAGGCCCCTGTAGTCGATGATCGGTCTGAGACTAAGGTCTTTGTTACGCACAAAGAACATGGCGGCACCCGCCGGTGACGTTGAAGGTCGGATAAACCCTTTTTTAAGGTTTTCCTCAAGGTAATTTTTTAAATGCGCAAGTTCCGGGTAAATCCTGCCCACAGGAATGGTGCTACCCGGTATTAGATCGATAGGGCAGTCATATGCCCGATGTGGTGGTAGGGTGTCTGCACGTTTTGTGCAGAAAACATCTGAAAAATCCCAATACTGGTGCGGGACCGAGCTAGCCTCAACCTGAAGGATGGGCAGGGTGAGGTAGCAGGTGTCCTTACAGTATGGGGAGTCTAACTTCATCTGCCCCTGGACCCAATCCATGGAAGGTTGATGCTGTCTTAACCATGGCAGACCCAGAACCATGGGAAATACAGGCGAAGGAATTACATCAAAAGCTATGTGTTCTAAATGATTGGAGGGGCCTATTACCTGTAAGGGTTGGGTTTGCAGTATAATGGGACCAGAGGTCAATGTGGACCCATCAATTAAACTAACAGACACTGGTAATGCTTTTGGTTGTGTGGGAATTTTTTTTTTTTTCACAAACTGGAAATCTATGAAATTTCCGCAGGCGCCTGAGTCAATCATGGCCTCCACGTGGATGCGGTTTTGTTCCCACTGTAACGTTAAAGACAAGAACATGTAAGTTGCAGGGGTACTCTTGATAGGGCAATGGTAACAGAGGTAAAAAGACTTACCCTCCAGTTTCTTCCGGATTAAGGGACACTCGTCAACCACATGCTCTGCGGATCCACAGTACATGCATAGGTTATGTTGTCTTCTGCGCAGCCTTTCGGTAGGTGAAAGGGGTCCTCTTATGGCACCAATCTCCATCGGTTCCTCGGACAACTCACGGCCCACCTTACGGGTTGTTGGAGGAAACCCTGTGGCACGTTCTGCTCTGCGCTCTCTGAGCCTGCGATCGATAGATGTTGCCAATTGGATGAGGCCATCCAGGGTAGTAGGGAGGTCAGCTCGGGCCAATTCATCTTTTAATGCTTCCGAGAGACCTAAGCGGAACTGGTTCCTCAGGCTGATCTCATTCCATTCTGTGTCGATAGTCCATCTTTTAAATTCCGCAATGTAATCTTCTACAGGGCGTCTTCCCTGTTTAAGACTGCGGATGGCCATCTCAGCAGTAAGCTGCTTGCTGGTGTCCTCATAGAGAAGGGACATTTCTTGTATAAATCTGTGAAGAGATTCTAGGATGGGATCCTCCCTCTCGAGGTATGTGTTTGCCCATGATCGCGGTTCACCTCGCAGATAGGAGATCATGGTCCTTACTTTTACTCCATCGTTTGGGTAGGTCTTGGGTTTTAATGCAAACATTAGTTTGCATGCGCTGATAAAGTCTCGGTAGGAACTACGTTCCCCCGAGAACAGGTCAGGAGGGCTAACCTTCGGTTCCGGGCCATTGTTATGAAGGGCTTTTGTGGCTAATTTGTCCGTGATATAAGTACGTAATTTTTGATTTTCTAGGTGGAGGTTGGCGACCGTTTTGGATAGGTCCTCCACTCTCTGAGTGAGCCCAATGACATGATTGGTGAGATCCGGTTGCTCCATTTTTATAGGTTCAGTCAATTTGTAATGCTCTACCCACTGTCTATGGAGCTCAGATATGGATCTCAGGGCCCAGCCCAATCTGATAAAGAAATGGTTCAGGCTGGGGATGCTGCTATAACCCTCTTAGGTGTGGTGAGGGGGCGCAGTTCCCATAAACATCATATACCACTTGAAACCAAACGTAATATTACCAAAGTATTCCAGCATACAAGGTAGTTTAATTTATGTCCCACAATATTGTATTCATAAATGAGGGTTAATAAAGAAACAGTCTCGGTATATATATAAAGCTATCTTATCTGAATAGCATGAGAGGATATGGCACCTGCACAATATAATACTGCTAGGCTAGTAGTTTGCATAGGAGGTTGCAGTACAGATCTTTGCCAGCAGATGGCGATATAGTCCAGCAGCAACGTAATATCTATATAGCCCAGTTACTTGCGGTTTGTTAGAGGGAAGGCAGCCGTGTATTATGGCCTCGACCCAGAGAAGAGCTGTGCAGGGGGTCTCCGGTGTTGTCCTCCTTCACTCCTCTGAGGTTTTAAGGCTCGTAAGGGGGGAGACGTGTCAGTTCAGCAGGTGGGTAGGAGAGCTATTGCTCAACATACAGTCTCTATTGACTGAACGCCGAGCAATTGAATCTCCCTCGCTTTTACCGAGGGAGCCAGCGTCAGTGGGCGGAGCTACGCTCGTCGGCCCCGGGAGTGTGACGTCGCGGTGTGACGTCTGAACTGGAGGAGGGGCCGGGATCTGCGGCCGAGACGCCGCTGCTGATTACGTCCCTGACATCTTAGAAAAAAGGGTGTTTCTCCTTACAGTTGCTCACTTAAATTGGCTGCATAAGCCTGCATTAATATCATTCAAATATGTAAAGCGGCGCTATCAACCAACAAGTAAACAAATAGTATGTGCAAAAAAAAAATATTATAGTGAACAATACTATTGTGAGAAAAGAAAAAAATATATATATGTATAATATTTTTCAAATATTTTCCAAATTAAATCTTCTTATCAACTGTTTGTGTAAATCTTTCTGTCTTTCTTTGTGCATCACTCTGCCCACTCTTGTAATTTCTTGTGTATTTTTTGCTGAAGTTCCTTATAAAAAACACCAGTGCTCTGATAAATAAGCCTCTCACCTCCGTGTTCAGACCCTTGGGTCTCAAAGCGTTTCTTATCCTTACTCACACTAATTGAAGCTGTGATCTTCCTTCCTTCAGATGAGACCAATCCTGATCTTAACATTTTTCTCCTCTACCGACAGCCCAACTTCATCTCAAAAAGATCTCTCAAAGACAGAAGTGGAAATCATAGCGCACCCCGTATACATTAAAATGTTTTTATTTTAAAAAATACACTCACATAAAAACGAATAAAATCGCATATCAGAATCACATTCCTGGATGTCAGATCTGTCCTCCTCTTTCTCTCCAGGCGTTCTAACGTCACTGACTCAGATTCTACGCGTTACGTCTAATTGACTTCATCAGGAAGCTAGAGTCAGTGAGTTCATCAAGCCCATATATACAAGCACTCTATTAACCCTTACTATGATAACTATCTTAACCCATTGAAATCTTTGATCTTCATGTTCATACAATCTAGACCAATGCCACCATTAACATTCAATTATGAAATAATATCAAATAAATATTACTAAAACAACCATAACTACTATTCCATGGCACGAACGTGTATGTGGGGGCTATGTGGAGTGCACAATTAAATAGGAATAGACTAACATCCTGCACCTGTGTACACATTCTTCTATCTCTATGTATATGCTATGAAAATAACACAATAAGGAGTATTATGATGGTTCTCAATAATGGACCAGATGAATCCACTAGCCCTATTTGCGGAAACCCCATTAATTATGACCCCCAAAATCTTTTTCCATTTCTGAGTTCCTTAGTGGAGTACACATCAATGTGTATTCCACTTGCCTGTTTTTAACCCCAAAGTGCATTACTTTTAATTTCCCCTATTGTATCCAGGTCCTTCTGCAATGTTATAATGTCTAAGCTCGAGTCTATTACCCTCCCAATTTTATGATCTGTAAACACAGAAACATGGCTATTGACACCCTCCCCAATATTGTTAATAAACAGGTTAAATAGTATTGGGCGTAGCACAGAACCCTGGGGCACGCCACTCTGAACCTTAGACCAATGTGAAAAAGAATAATTTGTCAATACTCTCTGGACACGTTCCTGTATCTAGTTCTCTATCCATGTGCACACCATGTCATCTATGCCCATCAATTTAAGCTTGTGAATTAAGCGTTTATGTGGTACTGTGTCAAATGCTTTTGCAAAATCCAGGTACACTACATCCACTTGCCTTCCTCTATCCAGATCTCTACTTACCTCTTCGTAGAATGTTAGTAGGTTAGTCTGACAAGAACAGGCCTTCATAAATCCGTGCTGATTATCACTTATAATACCGTGGTCACGAACAATATCCACTAAATAGTCCTTTATCATTCCCTCAGTTTGCATACTATTGATGTTAGACTGACTGGTCTATAATTACCCGCTTGGCATCTTGAACCTTTTTTCAATATTGGTACTACCGTAGCTTTACGCCAGTCACTTGGTAACCGTCCAGTCATTAACTAGTCCTTAAAGATGAGGAATAATGTTTTGGCTATAACCTGGCCAAGCTCTTTAAGTACCCTGGGGTGCAGGTTATCGGGTCTTAACAATTTATTTGCATTACGTTTATCCATTCTTGTTGAACCCCAGCTACTGTTAACCACTGCAGTATCTTATGCCCCAAGCAGCTTACATTCTCATCTCTAGTAAACCCATCTTTCTCCTGAGTGTATGTGGAGGAGAAAAAATAATTCAATACCTCAGCCTTCCCCCTGTCGTTTATGATTAATCTCCCATTTTCATCTTTTATTGGGCCCACCCGCTCTTTTCTTTACTTTTTACTGTTTATATATTGGAAGAATTTTTTTGGGTTCTTTCTACTAACTGTGGCGATATGTTTTTCGTAAGTTATTTTAGCTGCCCGGATTTCATGTTTACATATTTTATTGCATTCCTTGTAGCTCTGGAATGCCAATGCAGTCCCCTCCATCTTATATTTTATAATTACCAGCTTCTTTTCTTTGATGTGTTGTCTTACCATTTTATTTAACCATACAGGCTTAGCTCTCGATCTTTTTTGCTTGTTACCCAATGGTATGCACTTGGTAATAGCGTTATGTAATGTATTCTTAAAACAATCCCACTTCTCGTCAGTGTTCATTGTTAGAAATAATTTGTCCCATTTATGGTCATACACGATGTTTGCCTTTCTGAAATTTAGCGTTCTTGTCAGACCAACACACCTCTCTTTTCTGTACCCAATATGAAAAATAATTACCCTGTGTATTACTAGTATGTCCTCAACTAGGTCCGCATTATTAGAGATTAATAAATCTAGTATAAGATTCTTCCTGGTTGCGACTTCAACCACTTGGCCCATGAAATTGTCCCGCAACAGGTTTAGGAAACAGCCAGCCTTTATAGAATGGGAGGTTTCATTTGACCAAACAATGTCCGGGTAATTGAAGTCACCCATTATAACAAGATTCCCAGCCAAATCTATTTGAGAATGTAGCTGAGTCTTCTCCTTCTCCCCTATATTCGGGGGGTTTATAACACACAGACAAAATAAGTTTACCACTAGATTCAGTCTTTTCTAGTTCTAGCCACAATGACTCCACATCATCACTACTATCTGCCATGATGTCATCTTGTCCAGGGCCGGCCTTAGGCCTTTAGGTGCCCTGTGCTAGAAAGCTTTACAGCACCACTCAGTGACCACACCCTCAGTAACCACACCCATTTTTTCCAATAAAGACTCCCATTTTGTTAAGCTCCAAAGAAACATATTAAAAAGTATGATAAAAATAAAACTGTTATTCAAAGGTATTAAACTTGTAGGCACAATATAAGTATTCTTATTACATAAAACAACATTAGGTAAACAAGTGGTAAACAATAAATGTCAACCTAAAATAGAGTCTATAAAAATAAAGTGTCAGGTTGTCATGCCGACCCCTTTTTTCAAGTAGGTGCATCTAGAAAAGTAAAAATAGAACGCAGAACATAGACTACATGTTAAATTAATGAATTACTATATGTCCGAATATACGACAAATGTATTCAGGCACATAATAATGTGTTTGAGTATGTGTGCCGGCCATGTTGGCCACCGTCACGTTCTGCGAATGCGTGCCACCATCTTGGAGGTGGGGATCATGACGTTACATGACGCCTTGCATGCGTGACATCAGGAGATGTCACACGCCGATATATGCGCTGCCATCTTGGTATATACCTAGATATACACCAAGATGGCGGCACCCAACACGTGCAGTGTTATACGACGCCATGCGCCCTGCCTCCAGAACACGCTAATGGCTGAATCCAAAATAGCATAAAAATGTGTTTTGTTTGATGAAACAAATGAAAACATTTTTAGTTTTGGTTCATTTCATCTGAAATTAATTGTTAGTCTTTGCACATGTCTAAT
>NW_017308288.1:158654-161941 GCF_000935625.1 Nanorana parkeri | reverse complement strand
TTGTTGTTTATTTTTGTGGTGGGGTTGGGGGGGGGGGGGGGGGGGGTGAGTAATTTTCACTTTTTTTAAATAATTGTTTAAATTTTGTTTTTAATTTTTATTATTATTATTTTTTTACTGTTGGGGAGGCTTCGGGGAAATATTAGGGGTCTAAACAGACCCCTGACATTTACCTTTTAAAATAGAAAAGAAATTGAGGACACAAAGTCCTCAATTTCTTTTTCTGCATCCTCTGTTCTGTATGAATGGAGAGCACTCAGTACAGAGGCTTCCCATTCATTCAGACACTGATGATAGTAAAATATCAGTGTCTGAATGAATGGGACCTCCAGAGCCGACACCATCGAGGAGTGCGACTCCGCCCAAAGAAGCAGGTCGTCCAGGTAACCTACGATCGAAACCCCCCGACAACGCAACAGCACCAGAATCGGGGCAAACACCTTGGTGTACACCCGCGGGGCCGACGCCAGCCCGAAAGGCAGCGCCACAAATTGAAAATGCTCCTCCCCCACCACGAAACGAAGATACCGCTGATGAGACCTGCAAATGGGCACATGAAGGTAGGCATCCTTGATGTCGAAGGAGGCCAGCAAATCCCCCTGACGAAGCCAGGCCACCACGGACCGGATCGACTCCACCCGGAACCGACGGACCCGTACAAAGGTGTTCAAGCGTTTGAGATCTAGGATGGGCCGAACCCCCTCTTTCTTGGGCACGGTAAATAGGTTTGAATAAAACCCTGTAAACCTTTCCGAGAACCGGCACGATTACCCCTGGGACAAAAGGTCCGCCACAGCGCAACGGAAATCTACCAGCCGCAAATGAGAGAGTCGCGCGTTGGACGGGAAAAACCGGTTCCCCGGACGGGACAGAAATTCGATCTTGTAACCCGAAGAGACCAGCTCCCGGACCCAAGTTTCGGAGACGTGGGCCAACCAAAAATCCGCAAAGAGCCAAAGGCGCCCCCACCACCCTGGGAACCAAACCCGGGGCGCGACCTTCATGCGGACTGGGGCTTAACAATTTATTTGCATTACGTTTATCCATTCTTGTTGAACCCCAGCTACTGTTAACCACTGCAGGGTTTACAGGGTTTTATTCAAACCTATTTACCGTGCCCAAGAAAGAGGGGGTTCGGCCCATCCTAGATCTCAAACGCTTGAACACCTTTGTACGGGTCCGTCGGTTCCGGGTGGAGTCGATCCGGTCCGTGGTGGCCTGGCTTCGTCAGGGGGATTTGCTGGCCTCCTTCGACATCAAGGATGCCTACCTTCATGTGCCCATTTGCAGGTCTCATCAGCGGTATCTTCGTTTCGTGGTGGGGGAGGAGCATTTTCAATTTGTGGCGCTGCCTTTCGGGCTGGCGTCGGGCTTGGCAGACTTGGGCTGCCATGGATGCTTGGAAGATTGGGAAGAGGAGGATTTGTTAAACTTCCCGCCCTTGTCGGAGGGCGGAGGGGGCCGAAAAAGCCGTTTGTGAGCGGAGAAAGTTGGCCCAGGCTTCCGGCGCTGCTCCTTCTTGCGCGCCTGGGGGAGGAAGGTACTCTTACCCCCCGTCAGATCTTTAATGATCTCATCCAAGGTGGAACCAAACAGACGGTCCCCAGTAAAGGGCAACTCCTGTAGAGCCTTCTTGGAAGCCTGATCAGCCGACCAGCACTTAAGCCAAAGTAAACGGTGAAGCGTCACCGCCGACACCTTGGACACCAAGGGCTCCACATCCAAGGCCGAATTGCAGACATACCGAAGGTCCGCTAAATCCACGAAAGCGGGAGAGACATTCTCCTCCACAAGACCCTGATGCAACATCTTAGCCGACTCCGTCAGAGTCTGAGAGACCAATGCTGAAGCCAAGACCGGACGCATGAGAGCACCCGAGACAGAGTACAGAGTCCGCAAAAGCGCCTCAGCCTTCCTATCGGAGGGGTCCTTAAAGGACAAAGACTCCTCCACCGCAATAACCATGGCCTTGTTTAAGCGAGAGACCGGTGGGTCCACCACAGGCAGAGAAGACCACTTAGACACAAAGGCCTCCTCGAAGGGATAATGCACCGAGAAACGCTTATGAACAGCAAAGAACTTGGTAGGCCGTTTCCACTCCTTATAAATTAAGTCATCAAAAAAGGAGATGTAAGGAAACACCTTGGCGGAACGCCTACTCTTATGCGTCCCAAACTGCACGTGCAGCAGCGCAGAAGTGCTGGCAACGTCCTCAATTTTAAGGGTCTGCCTGACAGCGCGGACCAGCGCCGAAACCATTTCACGTTCCTGGACCATGAGCGTAGACGCAGCCTCAACCTCACTGGCCAAATCAGGGTGTGAGGAATCACCCGGATCGAAAGTTCCACCTCCTCCTCCGACTCCCCCAACAAGGCAGGGGATGGCAAAGGCAAAGCCTGTTTCCTAGGCGGGTGCTGCGTCAAGGTGCGCTCCATGCGCGTCACAAACCCATCCATGACAGAGGAAAAGGCCTCCAGGGACCAACCCCCCCCTGAAGCACCGGAGGGACGCATGGGCTACTGGCAAAGCAGTGCAGGCGTACAGGACGCACAAAGAGGGGATCTAGAAGGGTCCGCAGAGCGCAACCCACAACCCTCACAAGGCAATGCAGGAGAGTCGTCCCTGCGATCCATCGCACACCCGCAGAAAAAACCACCCCACTGACCGGAGATACTGGCAAAGCAGCGCAGGCGTACAGGACGCACAAAGAGGGGATCTAGAAGGGTCCGCAGAGCGCAGCCCACAACCCTCACAAGGCAATGCAGGAGAGTCATCCCTGCGATCCATCGCACACCCGCAGAAAACCCCACCCCACTGACCGGAGACCTCCAGGCAAGGGAGAAGAAAGAGAGGGACCCTCAGTTACTCACGACCCCTCAGCGTCCTTGTCCCAGCCCAGCCGTCCGACTCCGCAAGGTGGAGGAGCTCTGCACTCTGTGTCCTTCTCCTACAGCGTCCACGAGCCGAAAGGAAGACACTCCCCATCCGCCCGAGGCTGATTGAAAAGCCCGGGCGGAAGTGACAGCAGAGAAAGGGCAACTTGCCCTCATCCAAGATGGCGGCCGCGGAGCCGCCTGGAGGCTGCAAAAGCCGGGGCCTCGAGTAGCGGCCACCGTACAAGCAGTGACATCCGCGGATGCGGCACCAGGGCGCAGGAGACCCACCAGGGCGCCAGCCTCCCACAGACATCCCCACATAAGCCCCCCAGGGGCCGAAACATGCCAAGACGGGGGCCGCGGAACTGCCCGGAGGCCCCAATCCAGACCGGGGCCTCGAGTATCGGCTGC
>NW_017308288.1:97941-158474 GCF_000935625.1 Nanorana parkeri | reverse complement strand
GGGAGGGAGGGAGGAAGGCACAGGAGGCTGCAGCTGTGACAGGGAACAGCACAGCCTCCACAGCTTACCTCAGCTTCAGGTACTCAGACACCCACCGGAGAACCCACATACATACCCCCATGAGGGAAGACCGGACATCCATCACCAGGATCCAGGACAAGCAGGGGACCGGTAGAAGAACGCCCCCAACCGTAGTAG
Source organism: Nanorana parkeri (assembly GCF_000935625.1). Classification (NCBI taxonomy): domain Eukaryota; kingdom Metazoa; phylum Chordata; class Amphibia; order Anura; family Dicroglossidae; genus Nanorana; species Nanorana parkeri. The sequence continues at coordinate 158,276 of NW_017308288.1, read as the reverse complement.
CGTCGTCGTCAGCCTGCGGGGAGAGCTGTGACCAGTGGGCCAGGGCCCCCGGTCATAAGCACCCCCCTCCGAGATGAACACATAGGCGTCACGGAGGACCACCCGTCGCAGCCGACCCACCGTGGCAGAGTCTGCATGCGCTCGTCGGTCACCCAGGGGAGACTACAAGGATCTACAGTCATCCGGCATGTCGCCCTGGGGACACTTGCTAGAAGAAAAATCGAGTCAAAAGGAAGAAAATTCTCCAGAGACATTTTTTTAGCTCCTGCCCGGCTCCTGGTCTCTGACGATCCCGTACCCGCTACCCAGCTCCTGGTCTCTGATGATCCTATACCTGCTGCCCAGCTCCTGGTCTCTGATGATCCCGGACCCGCTGCCCAGCTCCTGGTTTCTGATGATCCCGGACCCGCTGCCCAGCTCCTGGTTTCTGCTGATCCGATGCACGAGTTCCAGCTTATCGCCTGTGACAATCCGGTGCCTGATACCCGGCTCCTGGTCTCTGACGATCCCGTGCCTGATGCCCGACTCCTGGTCTCTGACGATTCCGTGCCTGATGCCCGGCCTCTGACGATCCTGTGCCTGCTGCCCAGCTCCTCGCCTGTGCCGATCCCGTACCCGCTGCCCAGCTCCTCGCCTGTGCCGATCCGGTGCCCGAGTTCCAGCTCATTGCCTGTGCCGATCAGGTGCCCGAGTTCCAGCTCATCATTTCCGATCCTGTGCCTGTTTCCCGACTCCTTGCCTCTGCTGATCCGGTGCCCTGGCGGCATGTTCCATCGAACTTTGTGGGACTGTCGTCCACTGCCTGCTCGAGTCCTGGTGCCGAGGTAGTGCCCCTTGCAGCCAATGGGCCTGGGGAGTGGGGCATCTGCTTTAGACGTAGTGTTCATGTGCCTGGGCCTGGTAGTGGTGAGATCCTGGGGGGTAGGGGAGTCCCATTTGGGCACACCTGGCTTCTGGGTGGTCTTGCTGCGTTCCCTCAAGTATGTGGTGACCTTGGTCGGGTGGCCACTGTTTTGGGGGTAACCGGTGGCTGGCTGAGCACGCTGTTGGTCCTAGTGACCCCCCATGCTACGTAGAGGGGGCGTACCCACTGATACCCAGGCTCCCTTGTGCTGGGGGGTGTACTCCTCGGAACTCTGGTGCCCATGGCCTTCCTGTTGGGACTTCGGCAGGCCTGTGGAGATTCCTGCCGGATCCGGGTGGTGGACTGCTCGGCCTGTTGCCTGACCCTGGCGGCGGCGATCGGCCGGACCTTGGTCCTTGGACATGGGGCGTGTGGTGGACTTACTGGCAGCACGGGCCTTCTGTGCTCTTGGACCTCGGTGGCGCTGATGGACTTTCGTGGAGCGTCCGGAGCCCGCTCCTTGAGGGGGGGGGACTGTTAGGATCCAGAGCGCCTCCAGGTGGCGCTGGAGCTGAGCCCTGCAGTTCCTGGGCTCACCTGCAGGATTCTCCAGGCAGCCAGGGGCTGCTAGGTGCCAGACCACCACTGGGTGGTGCTGGTACCTGCAGCTCCAGTGCTCACCTGTGGGTGTCTCCCAGCTGCCAGGAATCAGCCCATTAGGTAATACTCCTGGGAGAGTATTTAAACCCTCCCTGCAGTCTGGACCTTGGCTCAGGATGTCGTTGCTTTCCCCTGTTGTCTGAGTCCTCTGGCCTGAACCCTGAGACCCTGATATTTGCATGCTATTTTAGTACCCTGTTTCCTGTGTTACCCGGTTTCCTGTGTTACATTTTTGGTTTATGCCTGTTGTGGATTGTTTTAGTTAGCTTGCTAGGTTAAAATATTTATATATACCATACTTACCTGGTCCGTGTGGTCACATGTGTTTGGTCTGCCTGTAAGGGTACCTGTGCAGGTGTGGGGTCACCTGCGCTGGGATCCCCTGACAAAGTGTTTTTTTCCATTGATGCAGTACCCTAATCCCCATATCTTTTTTATGGCCAATAACTTGCATATAAGGCTTCAAAATAGAGACGTTTGATTTTCCAAATTCTGGTCTCCTAGACTTTCATTGAGTCCGAAGTTTGAGTTAGAACTTTTTCCATGTTCGAAAGTTCAAATTCGAACCGAACTCTGGTGTGTTCGGCCCATCACTACTCTAGACTTTGTGAGGCCTTAGGGGAAATGCATACACCCATAATGGAAAAAATGCAGACAATATTCAAAAATTAACTGTATAAATTACATCTTTTAATAATAACCACCAGAAAGTGTCAGGGCAATGATAAGTATTACCCGCCTCCCGGCCTGCCATTGTACTAAAACGGCCGGCCCGGAGCTTCCTGGATATAACAGGCCGTGTATATACGGCCTGTTAGCCCCGCCCACTCGTGCACGGCACGCGCGAGCCGGAAATGACAGAGCGGGAAACGACCAGCTATAGAGCCGGCAGATCGCTTGTATAAGCTGCCGGTCTGTATGTGTGTGTGTATCCCCGTCCGCGGCCCCCTTCCCGCTGTCCACACTGGTCCCGTGCTCCGCTGTGCCCGGTGCGAGCCCGGGACCAGCATAGTGCCTCTGTAACAGGCGATCAGAGGGAGATCGGTACACAATCTCCCTCCGGTCCCCTCTCCGGTGTCAGAATCTGGAAGTGGTGTATATTACAAAACATTCTTGTGTCACTCTCCAGCTTTAGACACTGGAGAGAAGCTGATGAAGCAGATCTCTGCTTCATCAGCTTCTTTGGGGGGGTCCTAGGTGACATTAGGGGTCTTGGAGACCCCTGATATCTCCATAAAGAGGGCCTGTCACATCCTCTTTGCTATCACACGAGGGGACTTCTTAGCCCCCTATGTGATAGCAATAAAGTTAAGTGAAAAAACAATAGTAAAAAAATATTAAGGTTTTCCCCCAAAATTTTGAAGTTACACATGAAAAAGAATTAAAAAAAAGAGAATTTTTTTCTTAAAGTCCCCACCCATACATACACGCATGCAAACATGCGTCCAGTGTGCATATGTGCGAAAACGACGATTGCGCCCATTACGCTGCACATGTTATATCGCCACAAACTTTACAATGAGAGCACTAATTCTAGGGCCATCAATCACTGATAACGCTAAACTGATGAGCGGTAAAAGCTTTTAAAGCATCGCCTTTGGTCAATTTTGGGTATGGTAGTTTTTTTGCGATTTTCGTGGGATTTCGTGGGTGTGCGCAATTTTAAAGCTTGACATGTTTGATATCTATTTACCCAATGTGACCCCGTCTTTTATATTTTTTTTAAAATTGGGTAATAATCATTGTAAAATGCAAAATAAACTTTTTTTTTCAAAATTTTCAGTAATTTTTCATTAATATAGGTGGTGATTAAATACCACCAAAAGAAAGTTCTATTTGTCCCCAAAAAATTGTATAAAATTAATTTCAGTACAGCGTTGCATGACGGAATAAATGTCAGTCAAAGTACCGCAGCACTGAATACTGAAAAATGGCCTGGCCAGGAAGGGGGTGTAAACACCTGGTCAGCAAGTGGTTAAACAATTTTTAACATGGTTTCTTAATTTGGCCTCTGGTGACTCCAGCAATGTCAGGGCCTTCAATGCCCTAATAATACTATTATTCTGCATTGCTGAATGTAATGATGGCATTTGTAGTCCTGTATAGCTGATGGAATTCTACATTGCTTGTATGTATGATGGGATTTGTAGTCCTGTATAGCTGATGGTATTATGCTGCACTGCTGTATAATGTATTGCTGGGATTTGTAGTCCTCCATCACTGATGGTATTATTAATACCATCAGCAATAGAGGACTACAAATCCTATCAGTACATACTCGCAGAATAATACCATTACAGTAGTATAAAGGACTACAAACCCCATCAGTACATACAAGCAATGCAGAATAATACCATAAGCTACAGAGGACTACAAATCCCATCAGTACATACAAGCAATGCAGAATACCATCAGCTGGACCTCTACAAAGTGCCCTGCTCCTGCGGTGGACCTTACATAGTTAGTGGAAAGATCATGCTGTCTTCCAAAGAGCAAGGTAAGAATATGTGAAACTACTGTTAACCTTTTCTAGGAAGATAGTATTGACACACATCTATAGGAAGAACTAAAAACCCGCAGGCTGCTTGGTCTTGTAAGCAGGGCTGTCATCAGAAATTTTGGGGCCCCTTACACAGCTTTAGGTCTGGGCCCCCCAAACACACCATAGGCATGTCCACTGGCCGTTCCACCGAGTCCACTCACTGACCCTCCCATCGAGTTCATCCACTGGCTGTCCCACTGGGTGCTTCAGTGCACCCACTTTTATTTTAACACTCTTACAACTAATATATAAAATTGAAACTAACACTAACTGCACTCCCTTATCACTAACCGCACTCCCTTATCAATAACCACACTGTACTGACCAGTTCTAGAGGAACAACAAATCCAAGCAATAATACATTACACAGGCTGTTTAATGTATTATTGCTGGGATTTGTTGTTTCTCTATAGCTGCTGGTGTTCTGCAGTGTGCCGCTGTATAATACAGCGGCACACTGCAGAATACAACAGACCATATATATCTGTGGTCGTGGTATTCTGCATTGTGCATTGTATTGTGCATGGTATTCTGCTGCTGTTGCTGGGGCCCGGCCTCCCTCTGCTGGCAGACCGGCCTTGCAAGGACCCGCCGGAAGTGACATCATTGGAGAGCAGAACACCAGCAGACAGTGGCAGACCTAAGGAACAAAAGGGCCATGGTGCAAGATTTTTTTGGGGGCCCCCACCCCCTCTTACAATGCCTATACTGGCCACCTGACCACCAGAATACCTGCACTGGCTACCAGAAAGCCTGCACTGGCCACCTGTGAGCAGAAAAACAAGCTCAGTGCGCCCACTGATTCTGCATATGGTGACTTGTAAAATAATGTCATTATATATTACAATGTAATAATAATAGAAATAAAGTGCACAATAAATGCCATCCCAAAGCCATCTCCCCCTCTTTCCCCTCGCTCTTTGAAAAAGGAATTTCAGCTAAACCGGTTCCCTGATTCCAAAAAGGTTATGGGCCACTGCTATAGAGGACCACAACTCCCACCAATACTTTATACTGCAAGTACTTGTACCTTTTTTCTGTGATACACGACGTGCGGCTGTGGTAGCCGCTATCGTGTTCAGGAGGACGGGCGGAATCGCGGTGGGAAAACGTGCGATCCGCCCGGTGCAACTGGGGTGCCATTGAAAAATAATTGCACCTACTGTGCGATCAGTGCACATCCATACGGCTCCTTACCGTGTGGCAATACGCCCGAAATCGTACACAATTCCCGCACGGTACGGTGTCACATAGGTGTGCATCGGCCCTTATACAGCAATGCAGAATGGCTTTGGCTATAGAGGACTACAACTCCCAGCAATATTTTATACAGCATTTGCAAGTCTGCAATTGCTGTATAAAGTTCTGCTGGAAGTTGTAGTCCTCTATACCTGTTACCATTCTCCATTTCTGTATAAAGTATTGCTGGGAGTTGTAGTCCTCTATAGCTGATGCCATTCTACACTGCTGCAATGCAGAATAGCACCAGCTATAGAGAACTACAACTTCCAGCAATACATATATGCAAATCAATTCCATCAGTTACATAGGGTTACAAACAATTAAGGCAAATAGAATAAAGCACTTACCTCTTTTGCCTGTCCTCGTGGTGGGAACACATGCAGCAGGGAGAGGTAGTGGGTCTGTAATCAGGTGGCTGCTGCTCGTTCTTCCCGGCAGAGGCCCCAGACTGTAACTTCAGGCCGCTCTATCTCGTCCTTCCTCTCTCCTCACTTCCGGCCGCTCGTCGCACCACCATCTCCTGCCACTTTCTGGTTCCGGGAGCTGCTGGGGCCCCAAGCCTCATCTGCCGCCGCCGCGGTCCGGCCAGGCCGCCTCAACCTAGGCCCCTGTCACCTGAACTGCCGATACCCATGTGAGGGTCCCGGGCCCCCCAGGCTGCCCGTGCCCAATACATATGTATCCGCCGTACCCCCCTGATGGCGGCCCTGCTTGTAGGTAATAAAAGAATATGTAGCTGAGAGGATGTTACATATGTTCCTTAAAGAATAAACATTTCTGACAAGTGTTGAAGTGTTCAAGAGTGTTGAATATATATAATAACAAACCAGAAAGTCCTCCTACATCCATCTTCTTTAGGTTCTTGGCCTCCAGCACAATCACAGTGAGCTTGCCTGCTGTGGGCACATATCGCAAAGAGAAGCAGATATCTCCCAACTTCTCTTGCTGTGATAAAACAAAATAAATACGTTATAGGGTGATCATGTGAAAAGCTTAGGTTCAGTACTAAATGTTAACCACATTTAAAGCTAGAAATTTAGTTTTAAGGCTAATATAAGGAATGAAAAAACGTGTTATATTTATTTCCATAGTACTCACTGCTCTGCTAACTTTAATCTGCATGCAAACAAAAGTATACATCTTCAATTAACTACAATGGGAAAGTGTCTGACTACCTCACTGTTGAGTAAATGGGAGGGACAAGTTTCGAGTAGTGCTGAGCAAAATATTGAGGCCACAACAGAAATGTATAATAAAAAGTATCAAGTTTCACGCATATAGCCAGCCTTAAAATAATGGATAATGCAATACATAATAATGCAATATTATAGTAAATAACCATTAATAAATAAGGTTGAAAATTAACACTGACAATTTGTGAGAAACAAACTAAGTGCACCTCAAATAATGTATATAGTTTAGGAGTACTCCTAATGGCATAATCATCAGAAATAATCTGTGTGCAAAAAAACAAATTACAAATAAAGTTTAACATATTATTTTAAAAAAACTGTGAGAAGTGCACAGGAACAATATAGCTGCAGCACACTACCAGTTATGAGTGTGACTTGTTAAGGGACTTGTTCAGATGGCTTTAGCTTGTATAAGTAATTCTCATAAAAGAGCATTAACAAATGTCTCAGGAGTCCAAAACTGTATTTTATGAATCCACGTATATCACAAAGACAACAGAGATAATTCAACACATTTTGTGGCCCAAACAATCCCCCTTGATAAGGGCTAAGGTGAAACAAAAGTGTATAAGTGTTATGCAAATAAAATATTAGGAGAATCATAGTAAAAATTACAAAATATGTAAGCAAGAATTGGACTAAAACAGTAATACTTAAAAGATTGAGCAGAATAGTTTGCATAGGGGGTTGTATATAAAACTCAGGGCCAGATTAAGAGCATCATGGGCCTGGTGCAGAGGATGTTCTTAAGACGGTCTCGGCGGCGGCGATCACATCTCTCTGCGCTCCCTCTCTCTCTACTCCCGTTCGCTGCAGCTTCAGAGCGGCCAGGAGGAGAGAAGAGAGAGAGCGCAGAGAGGTGTGATCAGCGCCGGTATGAAGACCTGAGCAGAGCAGTGGCAGGGATCCTTTTGATGAGGTGAGACCCGCACGCCACCCCGACCTCCCCCTGCCAGGAAGTTCTCGTCTGCAATCCCCCCTCTACCCCCCCCCAGCTACCTTTTCTCTTCTTCCTCGCAGGAGACAGTGGGGGGAGAGCTGCACTCGCAGCCCTTCCTCTCAGCTGTCACAGGAGTTCTGGCACAGTGTTGTGCTAGAACTCCTGTATTGGAGGTAACAGGGTCAATAAAGAGAACCTGTCACCTCCATATGCTATCACACAGGGGATTGTTAGCTCCTGTGTGATAGCAATAAAGTTAAGTGGAAAAAAATGTAATTAAAAAAATTTGATAAAACATTAGAAAATAAATAAAAATTATGAAAAAATAAGTAAAACATAATAATAAAACAAGTAATTAAATTACAAGATTAAAAAACAAGTAATAAGAAAAAAATAACAAAAATGCACCTTCGCCTGTGTAGGAAAAAATCCTTGCACCGGCCCTGTTTGAGACTTCGCCCCATTAACCTTATAATAAGATACCGATCCGAATGAAGAAAGCACTTTCATAGCAGCGACTACCGAAGAGGCTGGTGAGGTTAATGTAAGTTCAATGTCATCTGTGAATAAACCCATTTTGTGTTCCACATTGGCAATTGAAATACCTTGTATAGCAGGGTTCTGTCTAATAGCAACAGCTAGCGGCTCTATAAGTAAAGAGAAGATAATGGGCGACAGGGGGCACCCCTGTCGTGTGCCATTCCAGATCCCAAAAGTTTGAGACAGCATCCCTGATGAGAGCACCTTAGCGGTTGGATTAGAGTAGAGTGCTAGTATAGCAGATAATATAGATCCCTCCAGCCCAAATCTCTGTAGTGTAAGGGCCAGATACTCCCAATGGATCCTATCGAACTCCTTCTCCGCATCCAACACTAGGAGCAGAGAAGGCGCTCGAGAGTTTTTAGCATAAACAATCAGATCAATCATCCTGCGACTACCATCTGGTGCCTGCCTCCCTGCCCCAAATCCCACTTGGTCTGGATGGATAATAGAGGGTGTTAATGATGGTAGACCGGTAGCTAATAATTTTGCATATATCTTGATATCCGAATTGAGGAGAGATATGGGTCTGAAGTTTTGTGGATGGGTGGTTTCCTTCCCAGGCTTTGGCAAGGCCACTATAATAGCATCTCTGAGGGGAAGGAACCGGAGGATACGGCCTCATTGTACAGAGGGAGCAAATACGGGGACACTTAATTAACAAAGCACTTATAATATTCATTGGAGAAACCGTCAGCTCCGGGAGATTTATGGGCAGGGAAAGATTTAATCACTTTAGTAATTTCTGCTATGGTGATCGGAGCAGACAGGGGAGCCCTGAGGTTACATCCTGGACATTGTAACAATGAGAAGAAAAAGAAAAAAAAAACCACAAAGGAGAATCAAACTATAAATAACAGTACAGGAAAAAAAAACGAACAGTAATGCCAACGAGCGTTACTTTCAACATTTGAATTTGAAGAACAGAGACCATAGGGCCTTAGAGGCAGCCATGTGAGCTGCACCTTTAAGTGTGGGGCTAGGAGAGCCATAGGTTAACTCAAGGCATAGTAGGTGAGTAACCAAGCATACGGAGCACAGAGGACAAATGAAGAAGGACCCGCCTCCGGGGTCAATCAATCCACATAGTCCAGGATTAGGCTCCACGATTCCAGGAAGGAGATTCCCGAAGTGACGTCAGAGATCACATGAGATATCCCCTCATGTGTAACAAGAAGCTTGGTGGGAAATCCCCAACGATAGCTCACCCTGTTATTTCTGAGGGATTTGGTAATAGGCAGGAGCCTTTTGCGGGCCAAGATCGTGGGCGTCCACTAAATCATTGCAAGCCTCCGCGTATTTCCCCATCTTATCCTCAATATGGCTGACCCTGTCCCCCAGTGCGTTAATATCCCCCTTCAGCTGGTGAAGAGCTGAAAGCATTTCTTTATGTAGTGAGCTCTTGAGAGAGACAAGCATGTCCTTCATTGTGGTGTCCAACAGGGGGCGATCAACAGTGGGATAGTCCTCTATGGCCACCTCCAGCTCTCTAACCCCCTCATCCACCTCCTCATGCCGTACCTGTGGACCTCCTGAGTCCCGTGTGGGCTTGGATTTGGCCAGGCTGGCGGACGGAGAGGATCCTGTCAGGAGAATCAGCTGCGTGCTGCATCTGCTCGTTCCGTTCCCCAGAGACACGTAAGAAGGACGAGGGGAGGACGAGGCACTCGACGAGCTGGCGCCATCTTGGATCCGCGGCGAGCCCACCGAGCGGAAAAACTCGGTGAGTTTGTGGGGACCCCGCTTAGATTTATTTTCCCCCCACCATGCTCGGGGTTCCTTGGGGTCGAAGTCAGGCAGGGGGAGTAATTGCAGGGTCCTCTGTGCGTAGGATCTTGCCTTGGGGAAACGGTTGTGCCGGAGCTCTACTCCTCTGCGGCCATCCACCGCGGATGCTGGAAAACACCTCCCTGACCTCTGGATTTTAAAAGCCCTGCTGGTCCCACTCTGTATTTGGTCATTACAGCTGAAGATTTGGGTGGCTGACATCCTGCAAAAAGCAGCAAGTAAAATAGCAGAGCTGAAGGGGTTAACACAGCCTCTGCTGCCTAGGAGGGAAATTGCCTGACCGTTCGTCCCTCTGTTTAGGGAAAAAAAACCTTTAACCCTGCTGCTTTCCACAGCAAGGCTAAATGTAAAGAAGAAAACCACCTGCCCGATGCCCGGAACTGCATGTCCCAGGCGTCCGGCGAAACTAATTGCACACCTCTGGAGCCCCCCCTGCTGACTTGATGGGGCCCCCTACTGGCCACGGGCCTTCGGGCGGTGCTCGACTGCCCGAATGATCAGTCCGCCCCTGAGCCAGACTGACTACAGCTCTGGCAATCAATAACAGGGTTATTCACAAAAGGGTGAAGAGTTTGGAGAAGGCAGGAGAGGTTAACAGTCTAGGCCAAAATAGCTGAACTGGAAACATTCTCCAATTCAGCTCACTTTCCAGTACAGTTATGGCCAAGATTTCCCCCCCAACGGTCTCTAATGTTGCAGCAGCGTGCTGGACTCTGGACTTACCTGAGACACTGCAGAACACACCTTAGATCCTGCACAGCCCACCTGAGACTCTCTATGGTGGGTGGGCTCTGCAGGGCCCCAGGTAAGCTGGTCGTCAGGGTCCCTTTCCCTATACCTCCTCATAACTCTTCTTACCTGCTGCTGCTGGGGACCGGCCTCCTCCACCCCCTCACCTGTCACCTCTGCCATGCTGCCTCTCAGGCTGCCCAGACCCCTCACATGGGTACCGGCCATACCTCCCTGATGGCGGACATCCCAACTCTCCCGAACGCTTCGGGAGTCTGCCGCTATTAGATAGCGGCTCCCGGCCACCTGGGAGAGAAACATTTTCTCACAGAAAGGTTTATTCTGCTTGATCAAGCACAGTAAACCTTTCCCTGCTCTGTTTTTTTTTTTTTTCTGACATTGGAGCCGCCGGCAGTCAGAAAAAAAAATACAGCATAAGAATGAATAGCTAGATTGCTATTAACTATTTCACTTTGCAATAGCCAATAGTAAACTAGCTGTTGCACCCGCCCACTGCTGCTGTCCTCTTCTAGTGAATGACAGCAGCAAAGGGCGGGTGCAATAGCTAGTTTGCTATTGGATATTGCAAAGTGAAATAGCCAATAGCAATCTTCAGGTTGGGATCCCTGTGATGGTGGTGTTCTATCAAAGTTTGTGACTGTTAGAATGTGTGACCGGTCACGTGGTCACACATTTTAACGCGAACAGTCACACATTCTAACTTAGTCACAAACTTTGATAGAACAGAGTATGTAATCATTTAATCAGATAAATAGATTATAATAGGGAACATTACAGTGTAATGTTCCCCATTATAATCCACTTGTCTAATTAAATGAAATAAAAGCACACAACCCTCCTCCCCTCCCCCGCAGCTCTGACTTACCCAGCCAGCGCCTCTTCTCAGCCAGACTCTGTGTGCACTGCATGGGGTGGGGAGTGTGACACACTTCTCCTCTCCGCTGCCTGTTACTAGGGACGTGGCTGGGAGAGGAGAACCCGCCCCCTTACTGAGTCGGCAGTGCGGGCCCCCGGTGTACTAACACCGGATCCTGCACTGCCCCATATTGCAGGCCGAATGGTCAGTTCGCCCGGGGCAGGCGCCCCCCCCCCACCCCCCCTGCAACACCACTGCCGGGACCGCTGCCTCGCCGAGTGCTTGTAGGCTGCTCTGCTGTGCGGCCAGCTGGACGGACGGTCCGACGGTCGGCGGCCGGACCCCCACATCTCTATCCCTACATTGCCACTGCTCTGGTGCCTGTGTGTGCTGGGCCCCCCCAGGCTCAGGCCCCGGTGCACCTGCACCGGCTGCACCGGCGGTAGTTCCGCCCCTGCCTAGATTGTTCACTTCTCCTACCTTCTCCAAACTCTTCACCCTTTTGTGAATAACCCTGTAAATTTTTAGTAGCCACCTCACAGAAGGTGATGAGTTCTACACTCATTCCTTCTTTAAACACTGTTTCAGCACTATAGAGAGCTCTGGATGTCAAATTCACCTTTTTTTAGTTTTAATGAATGTATTTCTGCTCAAATGAGCATTTAAGGTTAATATCTGTTTTATGGCTTATTCGACAAACAAAAGTGTACAGGTATGTATAATCCTCAAAATGATTAAAACTTATATAAAAGACCATCAAGATGATACCACATCAAATCCTTTTCAATGGGAAGCAATGAAATGTGTAATAAGAGGATTATTGATTAAGCATGGTTCCAGACTGAAGAAAGAAAGGGCGGGTAAAAGGGACTGTTTAGGAAATTAAATGAATTGGAGGCGAGGAATAAGGCGAGTGGGACGATAAACACCTCCACCCAATTGAGGGAGGTAAGAAGGGACATTCGCAATATTCTGGACCAACAATCGCTGATAGCCAGAGATAAAGGTAAACAAAGACATTATGAGGAGGGAGATAAAAGTACAAAGTTACTGGCTAGGAAAATCCACCCAAGGATATCCAACACTAAAATAGCACGGATAAAAGATAGAGGGGGGAACATACAGCATTCACCATCCTCGATATTAGAAGCTTTTCGAAAATATTATTCATCCCTATATTCATTACGAGGCAAATATACTGAAATGCCAAGGGCCAATTTTGTAAGTAAAGTGAGGAAATATATAGAGGAGGCAAATTTGCCGACATTGAACCCCGAGGATGGTGAAATGCTGAGTTCCCCATTTCTAGAAAAAGAAATAAAAGTGGCGATTTCCACACTACAAAATGATAAGGCACCAGGCCCAGATGGGTATACAGCTCGATTTTATAAACAGTTCGAGGGATTACTAGGCCCTTTCTTTACAAAAGCATGTAATTCAGTTACAGAGGGCAACCCATTCCCTATACAGACAATGGACACACATATATCTGTGCTTCCAAAACCTGGGAAAGATCTATCAGAATGTGGCCATTACTGCCCAATTTCCCTTATAAACTTAGATTTAAAAATGTATGCAAAAGTATTGACCAGCAGGTTAAAAAAGGTACTGCCTAAAATTATTCACTTGGACCAAACTGGATTTGTGCAGGGATGGGAGGCTAGAGACAATACTACCAGGATCATTGATTTAATAGAATTAGCACAAAAAAGAAATATACCACTTTGCCTTCTGTCTGTTGACGCTGAAAAAGCATTTGATAGAGTAAACTGGATATTTCTTAGAGAATCACTGGCGCAAATGGGAGTGGGAGAATTCTTTTTATCCAAAGTGATGGCATTATATACACACCCAAATGCAAGGGTTAGAGTTAATGGGGAATTATCTGCCCCCTTTCCAATAAATAATGGCACCCGGCAGGGATACCCTCTTTCATCCTTATTATATGTTATAGTAACAGCATAAAATAGCACTATATGCGGATGACCTACTTCTCTTAATAACTTCTCCAATAATATCGTTACCTAATTTTCAGTACAGCGTTGCATGACGGAATAAATGTCAGTCAAAGTACCGCAGCGCTGAATACTGAAAAATGGCCTGGATGGGAGGGGGATTTAACACCGCGGATGTCAACTGGTTAAAGAACTGAAGAGCTATGGGGACCTGAGTAATTTCCAAATACACCTATCTAAATCCGAATCTTTAAATATATCTTTAACTGACAAAGTAAAACTAGCATAAAGAACAACTACCCATTTAGATGGCAGGCTAAATATATTGCATACTTGGGGGTTAATATTCCTAAAGAACTTAATACACTATATGCTATTAATTTTAGAGATTGGATAGACAATATTTTTGCTCAATTCCATACATGGAACTGTTTAAAACTGTCCTGGATAGGGAGAGTAAATGTCTTAAATTCTTCCAAAAATATTATATAGACTCCAGACAATTCCTATTCTCCTGCCAGAATCTTTTTTTCAGAAAATAAAATCGGCAGTGATGAAATTTGTCTGGGCAAATAAAACCCCTAGAATAAGTGCAAAAGTTCTGATGAGATCAAAACAAAGAGGAGGTTTGGGAATCCCAGACTTTGCACTCTATCATAAAGCGATTCTAATATCTAGAGTATTGGACTGGATTCACAGGGGTCAAAATAAAGGGGTAGTAAAACTGGAAGCTGATATTTCCCCAGTGCCTTTGAGGAATCTTCCTTGGATATCAGTGGAGTGTAGGCCACAGGTGTCCATATTGCCCCTTTTAGTACAAGGGGCATTACAAGTATGGGATAAGCATGCTACTAAATACAATCTTTCATCTAGGCCTGGGCCCTTGACTCCCATCTTGGGTAATCCACAATTCCCACCAGGTATGCAAGCAATTACATTATTAAATACAGAGAATAATCCACATATACAGATGTGGCAAGTATTAGAACCAGGTAGAGAAGAATTGAAAATGAACTTAAGACCAAAAAGACAAATCAATGGGAAGTTGTGGATGGAGGCAGTCCAGCTATCAGATTATATCAGACATCTTAGGGCATATAAAATTCTTAATAGGACATTTACTACATTTGAGAAATTGTGTATATCAGAAATACCAGTCTCCCACACCTTGACAGTAGTATATGGCATATTGAGGGCGGAGGAAGATAAGGGACAAACTAAGTATATGAAAAGATGGGAGCAAGAGATGAGGAGGGAGCTATCAGATAAAGAGTGGGAAAGTTTACAAAGCCTGATATAACTCGTCACGTACAGTGTACGTGGCCAGTCATATAGGCACAAAGTGACTGTACGTCTCCCGTCACGAAGGGGTTTATATGACACATAGTTCCGTTATATCTTCCTTCCATCAGGAAAATAATTATAAAATTATATCCAGATGGTATGGGTGCCCAGAAGGTATTAGACATATAAATCCAGACTTAACAGATAGATGCTGGAGGTATATTCGGGAGGAGGGGACATATTTGCATATCTGGTGGAGTTGTCCTAGACTGCAACCATTCTGGGAATCTGTATTTGGAATATATAACGCCATCGAGGCACAAAGTGTTGAAAAAGATCCTTTTATGGCCTTACTGTCATTAATACCTGGATCCCTAAAAAAGATAAAAAGCGAAATCCTAAGATTCGTATTGGTTGCAGCTAGGGTCTGTATATTAGAGATTTAGAGAATTGGGTTAGCACAATGGAGGAAATAAGATATATGGAGGAGCTAAGTGCAAAGGACTTCGATAAAAAGGAGAGTTTCCATAAGATCTGGGGAAAATGGGAAATATATATACAGACAGAGGAACTTATGAAGGTATTAGGAGAAGAATAGAGTAATGAAAAGGGGCCTAGAGAAAAAAAAAATTAAATAAAGAACCCACGGAGGGGTATTGAATATATTGCCAAGGGTATAGATATGACTCCTGGTTAGATGTTTAAGTTATTAAGGTAGATATATGACCTGTATGAATGGCTGAATAGTAAGGAGGGATGAATGCCTACTGGAAGAAGATAAGGGGAGAAAAGGACAAGTTGGAGAAAAGGACAAGAGGAAGGGAGGGGAAAAAGGGGTGAGGGCACATTGAGGGAAGTGGAATGGATAAAATAGAGGAGGTGAACTCAGGGTTGTACACGACGCTAGATTTGAAGGAAATAAATAGGTACACGTAGATTGGGAACACAATACATAGAGAGGGAGATTAGACTAGAACAATAAGCAAGTAGTTCAAATTTGGAGTTTGTTAAAGGTCTTTAGTTGATCATTCACGATAAGGAAGACACTAGATAGTAGGGAGGGAATATAAGAGAAGGGATGGGAAGGGAAATTGATGACACGGGGGGAGGATAGGGGTTGAATGACACAGGTGTAAGATGGTCTCCCGACGAATAATGGGAAAGTTGTTGGCAATGCCACGGTGTAGTATGGCAACTTTGGCACCCAGGACTCTCAGCCAGAGGGGTGACGGATTTCTGGAAGAATTTTTTTTTACAGGGAAATAGCTGGCTTTTCAACTCTTTCTAGGTTTTCTGGATTCTGCTCGGGATCCTGGAACTGAGAGATTTCAAATTGGAATCTGGAACTAGGGTTGCCACCTTTTCTTCAAGCCAAACCCGAACACTGTAGCGCCTCGCGGCAATTCTTTGTTAAAGTATACTATGTACATATTTTGTGATGAAATAACATTGGAGGTAATCACAAAGATGCCAGTGTGCCACAGATATACAATCTGTTAGACTTGTGCGCCGTCACGAATTTTCGTAATTCGTGTCCGGAACTCAATTCTGATTCGTACGAAATACGAATTTTCGTAAGTTTCGGTCACGTTTTCGTAACGCTCGGAACATTCGATATGATGAAGTTAAAAAACAAAAATACCTATGTTAATATTGGAGTCTATGGTAGTTTTTTTTTTATCCGAAATACGAAATTCCGTTGACGAATTTTCGGATCCGAATACGAATTTCGTTGAAACGGAAACTAATCTAATATTAGTACCTCTGTCTCAGTGTCTCTGACTGAGGTTGAATAGCATGACAAGATTTGTTTTAAATCTGAAATCTGAAATTCCGTTAACGAATTTCGTATCCGAATTTCGTTACAACGGAAACATGTGACTGGTGGTTAACCAATTAGAGGTTATCTTCTGCTGTTGAGGGAGGGTTGCTTTACAAACATGAAGTACGAAATTCCGTTAACGAATTTCGGATCCGAATCTGAATTTCGTTGTGACGGAAACATGTGACTGTTGGTTGACCAATCAGAGGTTTTCTTCTGCTGCTGAGGGTTGCATTTATGCATTACAGGCACGAAATACGAAAATCCGTTAACGAACTTCGGATCCGATTCCGAATTTCGTTGGGACGGAAACATGTGACTGTTGGTTGACCAATCAGAGGTTCTCTTCTGCTGCTGAGGGTTGCATGCATTACACGCATGATCATGTGACGGAAACATGTGACTGTTGGTTGACCAATCAGAGGTTTTCTTCTGCTGCATTATAGGCCCGAGCATGTGACTTCCCTTTGTGGGTTAGTTAGTGTAGTGGAGCAGATCACACAATTATTTGTCTTTTTTTGAATATCTTTGCAATCTTTCATTTCTTCTAGTTCATTTTAGTTGATATCTGTTGTAGTGACTTAGTATATAATCTTTTGGTGTTTATTTTCTGGTTTTATTCGTTTTTTGGTTGGTTTTGAGAGATTATAGTTTATTTATTTTTTAGGTGGCCAAGCAACGAAGTTGCTAGACACCTATTGTTATTGGTAAGATTATTAGGTGGCCAAGCAACACAGTTGCTAGACACCTATTGTTATTGGTAAGATTATTATTATTATTATTTTTATTAGGTGGCCAAGCAACGAAGTTGCAAGGACACCTCTTGTTATTGTGCTGGGCGACCTCTTCTACCACGGTTGTAGAAATAGGCCCGATCCCACAATCAAAATGGCCGATGCAAGCCAATGTTGTTTAGATAGCGTTATTATTGTTATGGCCTTTTTTTCAAAAGCCTGTAATAACCGCACTGTTACTCACAAACTGATGCACCTTGGCCCAATGGTACAGCTCTTTGCTATGCCCAATCTTTTGCAACATAAAGGTCATAGGTCACATTGCCTTGCAGCTATCTTGTTTTAGTTGATTATATTCAGCTCCATATTCAAACATCCGTTTCTCAGAAACTGATAAAGCTACAGATCTACAAATTGCTGTGTATAGTCATGATATGATCTGCATTTGTAACTAAACATTACAAGTCAATTGATCACATGGTTGGGCGGCCATATTGAATTGTGTCAAATTTGACAAATATTTCTATTATTTTGATGCTCTTTTTTTCAAATGCTAATTATTGTCACACCGTTATGTAAAACCTCATGAAATTTGGCCCAATGGTAGAGAACGGTGCTGTGTTGAATCTTTTGTCAACATAAAAGGTCATAGGTCGCATGCCCTAGCGGCCATCTTGGTTTACTATTTTTGACAATTTTCAAACATCTGTTTTTTCATAACCGCTAAGGCTACAGATATACAAATTTCTAGATGAAGATAAGCTGAGTGATGCACTCATATATGTTTATTACAAGTCATGTGACTGCAAGGTTTGGCAGCCATTTTGGATGGTGCAATATTCTGCAAACAACTTAAACTCTGAAACCATTCATCAGAATAACTTAAAACTTTGCACATATGTCCACGGCAACCTCTTCTACCACGGTTGTAAAACCAGGCCCGATCCCCAAATCAATATGGCCGCCACAAGCCAATCACATTTTGACATTGCATAAATGTGCATTTATATCACTAGTGAAGTATGTTAAACTTGTTATACATATGATAACTCAACATCATAACTGCCAAATACAATATGGCGTCCAGAGGTCACCAAGGTCGGTGGCCATTTTGAATTTGATTTTTTTTATAGTGCATGAAATCATGATTGCACTAAGCCAAGACGTCATCGTGCACGAGCGGCAATCTTAGCGATACCTGCCTGTGGTCATCTTTAAACCTTATTTTAGGGAGGTTCCCGTCTCATTTCAGGGAGGTGCCCTTTCTGTTTTTGGGGGTTTTTTTTACAGCGGCCTTCGTCAGAATATAAAAGAAATAATAATGATTATATATTACACACATACATCCATACACACACAGTAAAAAAAAATCCATATACCAATAATATTATATATTGATGTATATATACATCAGATTTGTGAATTTATGTTCAAGTATCTGTCAGTGTAAAATTCACAATTTATTAGACAGCCCAAGACCTTTTTAAAAAAACGCTGAGGAGTAAAGTCCCTGATACACAATTGACTAGTTGCTATGGGCAGCAAATGAAATAATTGTTTTCTATAACTTGACAACCAGGACATATAATTGATTCTATATTATCCACAAAGGGTTAACAGCACTCTCTCAACCCTGCAGCAGTGTCTGTACCTGCTCTCAATAGTAGTCTATGTCCGCCCTCTGTGCAGCAAGTAGCTTCTTCCTTCTGAAAACCAGGCCTCGTTCTGAGGCTACTCTAGAGATCACATGACCTTCCTCCAGGAGGCAAGTCTCACTCTAATGCCCCATTCACACTGCGCGATTCGCAAATCGCGCATTTTTTGAGCGATATCGCGCAAATGCTTGCATTGAGCAAGCTAGAATCCGCTCCAAAAAGGGTATGGGGTATAGCGACGCACGACCCGCGACAGCAGGACCCTTTGACCCATTGCCAAGCATTGGAGAGCGATATCGCGCTGTAAATAGCCGCGATATCGCGGGAATTACCGCACGATAAATCGCTCAGTGTGAACGGGGCCTGAAACTTTACCCACTGATATCTTACTGGAAAGGTTTACTTAGAGTAAACCTTTCAGGGAGAAAATGCCTCTCTCGCGGACGTCAGGGAGCCGCTATCTAATAGCGGGAGACTCCCTGAACATCAGTGAGACTTGAGATCCCTGCAGAGGGTTATTGACAACAAAATTACTGTCAGTCATTTTGTTGTCGCCCCTCCAATGGTGTCAGCCGGGTGCGGTCACCACCCACTGCACCCCCTTGTAACACCAAAGCATGTTGTTGCAGCAGGTTATATACATTATACAGATTTGCCACTATTCAGGCATTTTAAGTGCACCCACCCAGCCATGATATTTACTTCGTAATTTTTAGGGTTTCACTTTGTGTGATGCAGAAATGACTGCTCCTTTAAAAACGGTATTTTAAATAAAAAAAAATTAACATTGATTCCTGGGCCCCAGGGAAGTACCCAGTTCAACATACACTTTTTATGGAAATTAACTTGCATGTAAGCCTTCAAAAAGGGGGCACTTGATTTTATAAGTTCTACGCCCATAGACTTTCATTGATTTTGAATTCAAACTTTTTACATATTCTAATTTTAAAATTCAAAACAAACTCATGTCTGTTCAGCCCATCATTACTTATAATGAGGGAAATTTATCAAAACTGGAACAGACAGAATCTGGAGCATTTGCTCATGAAAACCAATCAGATTATAGCTTTAATTTTCAAATTTAAACTGAACAAACTGAAGAGAAGCCGATTGGTTGCCCTGTGCAAAGTATCCAAAATCTGTCTTTCCCATCACACATCAGAAACGAAAGTTTAAAATGTTTTTAAAATATAAAACCACATAAGATTGCATATAGGGAAATAAAACAACCCACAGGAATCATGTGGATTCCTAAAAAAATAAAACAACAGTCATGCATGCGTGAATCCTGAGCACAAGTACTACGAATGGCAAACAGTCAATGTCATGATAAAAAGAATGCATAAATAAACACATCGCTACACATGTTTAAAAATGTATAATTTATAGTAAAAAAAAAACATTTACTTTTTATGATTTGTTGAATATTGTGGAGCTGATCCTGCTCGCGGTTCTTCCGATCCGACCATCGCTTTCTTATTTGATTTTTGCTGCGGTCTTTCCCAAATTTGTTTGCAATTTTGCGGATGACCTCATCTATGATCTCTTCTTTTCGTGCATTTTTATTTTTGTATTTTTGCTTGCTGCAATCATAATCCTTCTTTTTAAATATACGCACAACTTCCATCATCTCCTCCAACGACAAGGCGCTTGATCTTTTCCGTTTTTCTATTGCAGATTCCACACGCTCCGCCACCTCCTCACCCTCTCCTCATCCTCTCCTTTGCTCGGTGCCACTTGCTTCACTTTCAGACATTTTTGGTCTATGTCTGTTAAATAATACTGAATGCTGCTGTTTTGGTTGTCCGCTATGCTGGTCAAATAACGGTCGGTATTTTGTCCCGGACGAACTTACGCTGTAAATTAGTCCGGCAAAACTGTGGTTTCTGGCACAGCCCGATTATTGACGTATATTCGGCCCGGTTGAAATCTTCGCTATTGTAAAAAACGGAACAAAGTTTGCTGTAGTGCTCAAATCATCAACGTAGGATATGCAGTGTTCTCTGCAATCAATGTTTTGAGTAGTGAAAATCGTTTAATTTTGTTCCATGGACGAACATTGGTCCATTGAATCAAATATAACGATTTTAGCTGTTTAAAATTCAAAACAGCAATTGCACAGCAGCAGATCCGCATTGAACATCAAACTTCGTTCCGATTCGTACAATAGATAAGATTTCGATCCAGACGAATACACGTCATTAATAGGGCCTGTGTCTGCGCCGGAAAACAGTGCAGCAGTACCGAATTACAGCGTAAGTTCGTACCGGACGAATTTGTGGGCGTTGAAGGAGCAGAGAGAGAGAGAGAGAGAGTGATTGAGCAGCATTAGCAGAGGTGGAAATAGTTTATAACAGTTTTAAGAAACCAATCTTTGGAGCCTAAATATCAGAAATGTCTGATTCAGAAGCCTGTGGCACACAGCCCAGTGAAAACAGAGAGGGTGAGGAGCAAGTAGCATCGGCCAGCAGAAAAAGGGCAAGCGCCATGTCTTTTGAAAAAATGGTGGAATTTGTCTGCATATTTCGAAAACACGATTACGATTGCATCCATGAGAAGTATGGAAACAAAAATTCACGTAAGGAGGATCTCATCAATCAGGTCATCCGATGCATTTCCCGGAAATTCGGAAAACAACGTTCAAAAAATCAAATCCGCAAAAGATGGTCTGATTTAAAGAACCGGGAACAGGATCAACTTAAACAAATTCGGCACATTATAAAAAGTAAGTGCTTTTTATTTACATAAAAATTGTAAACATATTTTGCAATGTGTTTATTTAAGTAGTACTTTTAACATGACATGCAATGTTTAACTTTTGTAGTACTTCTGCTCAGGATTCACACATGCATGTCTGTTGTTCTTAGGTATCCACATGACTCCTGTGCACGGGCGTAACTAGAAATCACAGGTCCCCATAGCAAAATTTAGTATTGGGCCCCCGTGATTGCTAGTTATGCCACTTGCATAGCCCACCTGATATACCATACAGCCCACCTGAGAGTGACCATGCAGAGCCCACCATAGATTCCCTATAGTGGGCTCTGCATGGTCTAAGATGAGCTGCACACTTCTTAGCTGTGCGAGCTGTTCCGGCCTCTTCTGCAGCAGCTGCTGGCTCTCACTGACACAGCTCCGCAGCGGGTGTTCCTCTTCAAAGCCGCTGCCGAGCTGTGTCAGTGACAGCAAGAACCCTGATATTCCATAGCGACCCAGGCGGCCCACACGGCATCAGAGGGATGCCCTGGAGGGGCCCAATTGTGCCCGGGCCCCATAGAAGCCGCATGGGTCGCTATGCTGATTGTTACGCCACTGCACATGTGGTTTGTTTGTTTAATTTACTGTATGCAATCCTATGTGGTTTTATATTAAAAAACAAACAATTTAACTTTCTATTGTGATGTGTGATGGGAAAGACAGATTTTGGAGACTTGCCCAGGGCAACCAATCAGCTTCTCTTCAGTTAATCTTTGCAGATTCAATCTGGAATTTTTAAGACTTACATGCAAGGTATTTGCCATAAAAGGTCTATTGGGATCTGGGTACTGCCCTGGGGCACATGAATCAATGTTAAAAACCCCTTAAAAAAATATTTTTTTAGAAAGGAGCAGTCATTTCAACATCACATAAAGTGAAACCATAAAAATTTAAAATTTAAATATCGTACCTTGGGTGTCCCCTTTAACTGCCTATAGAGTGGCACATCTGTACGATGTATAGAACCACCTGCAGCAACATATTATATTCCTAAAGAAAGATTCGAGGATATTATATATTGAGAAAAATTAAAATAGCGGGCGAGGCCCCCTCCCAAACCTGACAAGACCATTTAGGTCTGGTAAGAAAGGGACACCATTTTAACAAAAATAATAAAAGAAATGTTGTGGTGTTATCCCTCAAAGTCATACCAGGCCCTTAAGTTTTGGTCGTAATTTTAAGGAGGAACCCAACACACAAAAATAGGAAAACAAAGACGTGGGGTCCCCCCAAAAATTAACAACCAAAACTATGATACGAGTGAAGGCAGTGCAGAGAAAGGGAGGATGAGCATTTGTACGTCATCAGACAGTTGATTGCGTAAAGTCATCATTACTTTGCCCCATCATGGCTCTTACAGAGTACTGTGCTGTAATTGGGCAAAGGCTTGCGTCTGACAGGTGGTCAGGTGCTAATGCTTTTGACTATCAGTTCTTCACAAGGCACTGTGCCTTTTGAGGCGCACATAGAGGGCAAAAAGCCATCCCAACGCCCCGATAGTTTATCTGTTCGCAGAACACATGAACTACCGATGTTCGAGTAGAACTCTTGCCCAACTCGAACATAGAGCCCATCCATCACTAATGGGAAGGTGTCAGCTTCAAGTGCAAAGTGCCAGTCTATGGCATTCCCTGTACTACAGATTGTTTATTTCCACTTCAGGGAACAGATATTGGAACCCACCAAATATATAAAATGGGTGCAATATATCAAAAGTGGAACAAACAGAATATGGAGTAGTTGCCCATGGCAACCAATCAGCTTTTCTCTTCAGTTTGTTCAGTTAAAGTTTAAAAATGAAATATAGAAGCTGATGGTTGTCGTGCACAGCTGCTTCCAATTTTGTCTGCTACCGTTTACATAAATTCCCCTCAGTATGTTTTGTGCTGACATGCACAGAGAAAATCCTCTTCACCTTTACTGACTATTTCTCACCTTTCTGGTTGTGTGTCAGGACTTTACAGGCAGATCTGTAGTCCTCTATTGCTAGTTGCCATTCTCTTCTACTGAATATAATCATGAATTTTGGTAAAGTTCTTCATAATTCTAAAGAAAATGTCCTGAAATCATTATAGACATGTCCCTTTAATAAAAAATATGGGTAATTGGTATTGGAAAATACCTGTGGGAAGGTACTTGCACTTTGTCTTAGAAAAAGTGGAATCGGGACATTCCTAGCCTGCACCCTGACCCTTGTGGGCTTAGTGCAATCAAGTAGGACCCGACATTGAGAAATGACCATAGGCCCAGAAATTGTACTAAAATAACTTTTATTGTTGCAGTTGAAGATAAATCAAGCAGAATAAGTGATATTATCAAAAGGGTGAAGAGTTTGGCTAATGTAGGACAAGTGAGCAATGTGTACTGTAGTGCCAAAGAGTTGATGTGGAAATATTCTCTAATTCAGCTCACTATCCACTTCATCGATTTTGTCCTTCATTTTGCACTTCTCCTGTCTTCTAACAAAACTTCAGAATTCTGAGAATAATCCCACATATCATACAAAACGTCATTACACAATAACGAAAGAAAAATTTGAAGAACATGCCATATTATTTGCCATCTCTGCGTTATTTAGATTGATTTTAGTTTGCTATATCACAGAAAAAGAACAAAGAAAGAATCGGAGAGCCGGCGGCAGTGACAATACTAGTCCGACTCCACAACGGGAACCACAGCCCCAGGACCAGACCCAGGCCCAGCCAAGCCCAGGAATAGAAGATGATACACCCATTGTTGTAGAGGTTGAATATGTGGAGGAGGCCACAACCTCTGGTATGCACTGTTTGATTTAAAAAAATATATATTTGTATTGTAAAACAAAAACGGCCTTATTTTAAAAATGTATTTTTTTGGTACATATAGCTCAAGAGTCGGACATGCCGCTAGATCGGCCAACTCTTCGGCACTGCATTGCCGAACTTTGGGCACAAAAAAGAAAAAAAAAGCAGTATCCAAGAGCAACTGGACGAAGTTTAAGTCAACGTTCAAAATACCCTAGATGTTCTCTAAAGATTGTAAAAAAAAAAAAAATTTCACATTTTATAAATACTTTTTGATACAGTTCATCAAATGTCTCGGTGTCTTTCTTTAAAAGTAACTACATGTACTCCACAGGTCAGTAGTCAGGTGCACTGCCTGTCCACCTGCCCAGCGCTTTCAATCTCCTCCTTCAGCACCCCAACACAAGACTAAAATAAGGCTGGCAACACAGTTTGGCTGAATGTCATGCGTGATGGAACACGGTACTGCGGTGCAACAGCCTGCATCAATTGCTTAAAGGGCTCACCTTCCACCATGTTAAAATGTGCTTTTACAACGTCAATGAGCTGGCCGATCCCGGGTCTATACTCCAGCTGGGCTAATTAGGAGGGGCTAATTTTGTTTATTGAAAATTCTTACAAACAACAACTTATATACAAGAAAACAATAATAAATAAAACATATTTACAAAATAATTAAATACTACTATACAAAACAAAAATATAATACTTGGTGCAAACCAAATTGCACACAGCATTCAACCCTACGAGAGAGCCAGACTAAGGAACATCACCGTCACCATGCATGTAGCCTTTTATCAAAAATGTATTTGATCTGAAAATCTAGGGGAGTGAAGAAAGGACAGAGAGAAAAGCCGCACACCCCGAGAACAACAGGCAGCAGCTACAGAGTCCTGATATTCCTCCACGCCTTTATCCAGGCCCCCTGCTGCCACCTGTCTTTCTTAAGACCCCGAATCTTCCCGACCTCACCCAGAATGTCCTGCACCACCACCTGGACAGGGAGGATTTTAATCAGCAAGGATACCTTACACTGTGCACTCCATGTGAAATAACGGACTGCTAGACTAACTAAAAAAAGTGTTTCCAAATCATAATCCCGGCGAGTCTGGAATGCCCCGTACACCCACTCTGCATAACTCATCTGGGGGAGGAAGGGTATACTCAGAGCCCTCCCCACCCTCTTGTACACCTCTATATTAAAAGGGCACTGAAGTAGAACGTGATCCATGGACTCCAGCACTCCTCCACACTCCACTCTCGGGCAGCCCCGATCACTCATAGAAAGAAACTTCAAGTTGCCCTTCACATATAGTTTCCCCTGGAAGGCGAGCCAAGCCCCAAGAAAGATCGGAATCATGTAAGTCTTGATCAGATCAACCTTTTCCCTCAAGGAAAGCTGCCAACCTTTCAAGCATGCCACCTTGGCATCAGCATTCTTCAGCCTGCTCACAAAATTTGCATGACCATAGTCACCTGGGCCAAATTCAATGCCTAAGGGGCGTGTCCTGCTCATGGCGGAGTAAGCAGCAAATGCAGTGAGCTCCGTGGGTTCCATCACTTTTATACTACTCATACCGACTTATACCCATCCAGTTTGGGTCTCAAATGATGTCCAAACGCAGTAAAGAGGACAAGCCAGCTTCACAACGAAATTCCCCCTCGATGCAAGAATTTTTTACCTCCACATGTACCAGGCCCCGCGGCCGGGACCAGTCCATCATGGCCTCCGAGCCCCGTCTCCTACACACGCCACGAGGCAATGCCCGTTCTTGATCCCCTGCACCCCGTGAACCCCGCTCTGGGACACACTCACCTCGGACATGCGACTCGGACTCCACTGACGCTGACTCGTACCCATCCCACAAGCAGCTGTCCGACATCCCGCAGGAGTTCCGGGCCTTGTTGAATTACTTACCCACCAAAGAAGATTTCGCGGCAATGGTCACCAGAGTGGAGGCGGCCCTACAGCGAGACCTGAGTAAGGTGCGACAGGAGATCCAGTCGGTTTCGACAGAGGTGTCCGCTGTGTCCACCACGTGTGCGGCTCTAGAAACCAGGGTCCAGGCCTTAGAGCAGGCGCACCCGGTGACCTCACCGCATATTGCGGCCCTCCAACTGCGCATGGAAGACCTCGAGGACCGCAACCGACGCCAGAACGTAAGAGTTCGGGTCCTACCGGAGGCAACAAACCCTGCAGACCTCCGCCCCACGGTGCAAGCGATATTTGGCACACTACTCCCCAATACGGCCCCTGACTCCATCCTACTGGACAGGGTGCACCGCACCCTAGGCCCACCGTCCACAGACACGTCCCGCCCAAGAGATGTTGTTTGCCGGCTTCAAGTCTATTCCATGAAGGAAGACATCCTGCGTCAGGCATGGCTGAAAAAAACGGTTGAATTCGATGGAGCGGCCCTACAGGTTCTGCCGGACCTTTCGCGCAATACCTTACGACGCCGGGCCCTGCTGCGCCCCCTCCTCTCGTTGATCCTCCAGGCTGGCGCCTCCTACAGATGGGGATATCCGATCCGCTTACATGTCCGCAAGGGTGGAGATTCATTCACGGTCCGATCTCCGGCAGACATCCCCAGCCTATGTGAGTTACTACAGATGCCCCTAATTCAAATACCGGACTGGCTTGCTCATCTCCCCGACGAGTCCCCGAAACCCCGCCAGGCCCGGCGGCCTACCCGACCATCGCCCAATGCACCTACTGACCGGCGAGAGGCCGATCCTCCCAGCTCCGCAGAACTGTGAATCGGATCGCCAGCCGCGGCCCCTTCTTCCTCCCCGCCAGGCCCATCTATCTGAGCAGATGATCGTCCCGGCCGCAAGGAGGTTCGGGACATTAGACTGAGGCCTGACCTTTCTGTATGACCGTCTCCATCTCCTCCTGTTTACCAGGCCGCATCCACAGGCCCCGGAGGGCCCTTACTAGTATCCTTCCGCAAATGATACTGACGGACTTGTTCCGGCCCCCGGCGGGCTCCGCTAGCCTGCTTACCCCATAGCATGGCTGCGGACGGCTGGGTCCGGACCCTTGTTATGTTCTCGAGCTGGGCCGGGTCCTTCGACTTCCACGGGAGACCGGGGCTCCGGCACTCCAGGTGGCCCATGAACCAACTGCTCAACTCCTATGTTTATACATGTGCCAGTAGCAGAAGTTTATTTCCTATCTTGTTATTATTATATCAGGTATCTTTCCTCAGGCATTATGGGGGTTAGGTTTGTTCACCCCTCCACCATTACCAGAGGCCTTATGCCGGAGGGCAAGTGTCTGGGACGGGGGATAGACAGAGGAGGATCGGGGGAACCCCCCCTCCCCGGGATTCGGGTATTCCTCCCTGCTGGTAGCCGGGGAACCCAGGGGAATCCCGGGAGGGAGTTCAAACACCGCTCACCCCCACAGCTGGCAGACCGCGACCCCTCTTCCTGCCCACCGTCACTGACAGGCCCTCCTTAGTTGGGAAAGTTCTCCCCTGTAAGCTGTTCTTCTTCGGTTTTACCACAACCTCAAATGTGGACCCGCGGAGCTCTGATCCGCCTTGCTCAGACTCGTTCCCCCACTAGTTAGTCCCTGCAGTGCCGATAGTGCCACTGGGACTGTGAACCTCGGTTCACCAGTTAGTTCCCGAGACACAAGTGGTCTATTGTTAATTTCCTTTATTTCTATCTGTTTTGTTCTGTTGTTTTATCTTTGCCCTCTTTTTGTGTGCTCCCTACCACCCCTGTCTTCGTCTGTGTTCTCTTTCCTAGTGTACTCCAGCCCCACCTTCCTATCCCCCTCCCTTGATCTCTCAGCATGTCTTCCATCAGGATCATGTCGCTCAATGTCAGAGGCCTCAACGTCCCGGAGAAGCGGAGGATGGTGCTGGCGGACCTCCACAGTCAAAAAATACAGGTGGACTTCCTCCAGGAGACCCACTTCGCCGAGGGGTGGGCCCCCTCTCTTCGGGACCGCCACTTCCCGGTAACATACCAGACAAAAAACCGAGGGGAGTCAGTATAGTGATCCAGCGCTCACTGCCATGGCAGCTCACTGAAATGTCTGCGGGGGAGGAGGGCCGCCTCTTGATGGTAAAGGGCAAGGTGGGCAGTCACACAGTGACCCTAGTGAATGTATATGCCCCCAACCAAGGCCAGGTGACTTTTCTGGGACGGGTTCTGTTGCAGGTGGATGACTTCCGTGAGGGTATACTCGTTATAGGGGGAGACTTCAATCTACACTTAGATCATTTAGCTGACTCCACTAACCAGTCCTCCCACCTGCCATTTGCGGGGCTGAGACGCCTTAAAAAATACCACCATGCCCACCAGCTATCCGACATTTGGCGCATTCATCACCCCGACACTAGGGATTACTCCTTCCACTTGACCGTTCACGACACCTACACCCGTTTCGACTTCTATCTGGTGCACCACAGTAACCTATCTAGGATCTCCCGCACAGGGATAGGTAACATCACTTACTCGGACCATGCTCCTATCTTCCTCTCGCTAGAGTTAGGCCCCCAGACACCTCAAAGCTGGAACTGGAGGCTCAACGAATCGCTCATACAAGACCCCGAGCTATCCCTTGACATTGAAAACGACCTCCGCTCCTACTTTACATTGAACTCCACACCGGACTGTTCGCCCTACACCATATGGGAAGCTCACAAAGCTTACATAAGGGGCACCCTTATTAAATTAGGGGCCCGCCGCAAGAAACAATGGTTGGGGCAGCAACAATCACTTCTCACACAAATCCACGCTCTGGAGCTTAGACACAAACAATGTCAGGATCCCTCCCTACTGACTCAGCTCCATTCCTTGCGTGACTCCCTACGATCCCTCTACATGGATAGAGCGAAGGCGACCCTAACCAAGTGCCGTCGCCACTTCTACGAATACGGCAACCAATGCAGCCGTTCTCTGGCGCAGGCTCTTAGACAACAACGTTCCCATACATACGTCCCAGCCATAAAGTCCACCTCTGGAAGGCTATGTCACCTAACAGTCACGGCTTTCCGGGATTACTACTCTAACCTCTATAATCTCCCTGGCCCCCGGGACGCCCAGGCTCTGCTAAGCGACAACGCAATATTCGGGCATACTTAGAGGCATCTACCATGCCCACCCTTTCTCCCGCAATACGCAAATCCCTGGAGTCACCTTTTTCCTCTGTAGAACTAGAGGAGGCCATCAAACGCACCAGCACTGGTAAGGCCCCGGGACCTGATGGCTTCACCCTCTCATATTTTCAAACCTTCTCAGACCTATTGAGTACCCCCTTGTTGGCGGCATGGAATTCAATTTGAGAGGGTGAACTCATGCCCAAGGAAGCGCTATCGGCCAACATTGTGGTGATTCCCAAGCCAGACAAGGACCCCACGGTCTGTCCCAGTTACCGTCCGATCTCTTTGCTGAATGTAGACACCAAGTTATTGGCCAAGGTCCTATCCATGAGGCTGCTTCCCCATGTGCCCTCCCTGGTCCACACAGACCAGGCTGGGTTTGTTCCCTCCAGAGAGGCCAGGGACAACACCACCGAGTCCTTAATGTCATACACTCAGCCCTGTCAAAGGTTATCCCGAGCCTAATTTTGTCCACGGACGCAGAGAAGGCCTTCGACAGGGTTGACTGGTCCTTTCTCCGACTCACCATGAAACATGTTGGGCTGATCCCGGGCATGCTCGCGTGGGTGTTGGCCTTGTACTCCCATCCAACGGCCAGAGTCTGCGTGAATGCAATACTGTCGACCCCATTCCCAATTTCCAACGGAACCAGGCAGGGCTGCCCACTTTCACCCCTCATTTTTATCCTGACCCTCGAACCCCTACTCCGGACCATCAGAGCCAACCCAAACATCCAGGGCATACAGACGGGGGGGACCATGCACAAGGTAGCAGCATTCGCTGACGACCTACTATTTTTCTTAACATCCTCGGACACAACCATACCCAACTTACTTGCGGCTCTGCAACACTATGGGGAGCTCTCCAACTACCATATCAACACCCAGAAGTTGGCAGACCTGAACCTTACGATCCCACCCCCCATGCTGTCACGACTCTCGCAAAACTTTCCCTACCAGTGGTCCTCCACCTCGATTAAATACTTAGGGGTTCTCATACCTCGAAACCTGGCAGACGTGTACAGCCTAAATTTCCCCCCATTACTGCAAAAAGTAAAGACAGACCTCCAACAATGGTCCCGATCCGCGTTCTCCTGGACAGGGTGCTGTAACATCATCAAGCAAAATATTCTCCCACGTCTCCTATACCCCTTCCAGGCCCTCCCAATACAGATCCCACGCACGTTCTTCCGTTCACTGCAGAAAATGGTTTCTGACTTCATCTGGGCCGGCAAAATCCCCAGACTGCGACTACCGATCCTGCGACGCCCTAAGGCGGCGGGAGGGTTAGCTCTACCCGACTTCCACCTCTACTACATAGCATCTCACTTATCCCGAGTGATCGACTGGTACCGCCATGGCGACATCAAGCCATGGATTGAGCTCGAACAATCTACGACCGACATTCCTCTACCAGCCTTGCCATGGTGCAACGGACCGGTTCCTAGGTCTGTCAGATCACACCCGACGGTGGGATCCACATGGCAGGTGACAAGTCGGGCATTCATTAAGACGAAACCGTCTATACAGCCCTCGCCCATCCAACCTATCATAGGTCACTCCGGATTCCCCCCAGGTTTGGAAGATGGCTTACTCCGCCGTCTCACAGACAGGGGCAAATTCAGGGTCTTACATTTTTTAAACGGCCCATCCTGGCAGATGCTCGGTGCCCATTCCACAGATCCCGACCTTCGGAACTTGGGAACGTGGAAATGCTTACAATTGACTCATTTCCTGACATCCCTCCCGACTCCCTCAACCTACTCGCGGAACCTTTCCACCTTCGAACAAACTTGTGCCGACACAGGACCAATAGCGAAAACATTGTCCCTTTGTTACCAGCTAGACCTCAACATCGACCTAGAACCCCCACTGTACTTTATAGACCAATGGGAACGGGAAATGGAGACCCACTTCTCACAGATTGAAAGGGACAGATTGTTGCGATACTCCCTGAAGTCATCCATTTGCAACAAATATCAGGAGCTGGGCTACAAAATCCTCACGCGCTGGTACAGAACCCCCCATAAACTCCATCAGATGTTCCACGATATACCAGATACATGCTGGCGCTGCGGCTCATCCCCCGCAGACATGCTCCACATCTTTTGGTCATGCCCCTTGGTGAGCCCATTTTGGTCCCAGGTCCGAGAGATTATCCAAAAATTCACAGACCACGCCGTCCCAATGGAACCGGCCTTCTTCCTTCTCCATCATAACCAATTCTCGAGAGCTACTCTAGATCGGTTATTATCCACTTACTAAACGCTGCCCGAGCTTGCATCCCATTGCTCTGGAAACGGGTAACTCCGCCCTCGGTCTCCTGTTCTCTGCCGTGAACATGGTAACACCAGCAACACCCCATGACTGCATCCCTCCCACTTATGCCAGGGAAGGCTACTATATTCGGAGGGACCCGACCCCTACTCTCTACCGCTATCGCCGGCCTTTCCTCAACGGCGGGGCGACAGAGGTTCCACTTCCCCTAGGGTTATAGTCATGTCCCCCTATACTGACACTTTTTAGTTTATCTGGTAACACATACTAGCTGGGAAACGGTCCCGACGTACTCCTATCCCCTTGGGTTTCCGTGAGAGGGTACCCTCCCTTCAGATGCGTGCCAATGACGCCAGTGGAGATTTTTTTTACGCTTCTCTGTACCATGTATGCTACTTTCTTGCTGATGTTGTAATGTACATATCCCTTATATGCCCGGACCTGCGAGTCCACACGGGCACAGTTTCCGTTTTTCTCTATACAACAAATAATCTGTTAACTTGAAATAAATAAAGAATTTATAAAAAAAAAATTCAATGCCTAAAACTCAAATTTTTTGTTGGGGCTCCGGGAAGTCATCCGGGAGAACAAAGCTCTCACCTGCCACACCCATCCAGAAAGCTTCACTTTCCTGGTTGACCTGTAAACCTGATGCCTCTGAATACTGTTCTATCACTGAGACCACCTCCTGCGCCTCCCCAGTCCCAGAGATGAAAACAGAAACGTCATCAGCATAGGCCACAACCTTCCAAGGAGGCTCACCAGAGATGCCCAAAGGTACCCCACACAATGGTCCACTCTCTAGCCTTCTAATGAAGGGATCGATTGCAAACACATATAGCAGAGGACTCAAAGGACACCCCTGACGCACACCTGAGCCGACCACAAAGGGCTGCCCGACCCAACCATTAACCAGAGGAAAGCTTTCAGCCCCTTTGTACAAATTCTTGAGCCAATCAATGAACCCCCCATCCAGGCCATATTTGCCAAGAAGGAGCCATAAGTGATCGGGTTAATCATGAGTAAAGGCCTTAGCCTGATCCAATGTCAGCAGAAATTTACCCCAACCAGCAGCCTTACAGCGCTCCAAGGCCTCCCGGACAGCTACCACAGCTGAGAAAGTGCTTCTACCCTGGACCGAGCAGTGCTGGTGGCGGGATAACAAACCGCCTGCCACTGGTGATAATCGCCAGAACAAAATCTTTGCCAGTATCTTTCTATCGACATTAAGAAGGCTAATGGGGCGCCAGTTCCCAATCATCGAAGGATCTTTACCCTTTGACAGAAGAATCACTGCAGATTGCCTCATGGAGGGAGGGAGAGAACCCTCCTGCAAACAGCCATTAAAAACCTCCGCAAGGTAGGGAGCCAGGATCGTCTTAAAACATTTATAAAACTCGGCTGTCAAACCATCTGGCCCCGGCGTTTTCTTGATGGCCAATTTATCAATAGCCTGGATCACCTCATCTGCAGTGATGTCATCTGTCAAATTCATCAAAGGAACATTACTTTCCAGACCTGGTGTAGAGTCCAAAAAACTTAACATCCTTGCCCGATCAAGGTTCCTTCCTCCCAGGAGATCGGCATAGTATGACCTGACGACCTCCAGGATCCCTGACCTAGACTTCGTCAGAGAGCCCGTACTGTCCTTCAGGCCATTTACCGTCTTAACTGCTATGCTCTGTTTTCAGTTCTGGTAAGGGTCGGGCGAATGATATTTCCCCTAGTCCCTCTCCTGAACCAAAGAGGCGTGCCGGTCATATTGATGTCTCCTAAGGAGGAGTTTCACCTCAGAGATCGCCCCAGAATCTCCTCCATTCGAGACAAGGCGGTCAAGTTTCCTCCGCAAACGCTGGTAGGTGATATACTTATCTTGCTGCTTCTTTCTTCCTATGGCCTTGAAAAGCCCGACAGTCCGCTGTTTTATAAGCTCCCACCATTCTGACTTAGTGCTGCAGAAGTCTAGGATAGTTACCTGTGCCTGAAAAAATTCCTCAAAGGATTGTCTTACTCTCTCGTCATCCAGGAGGGCCGAATTCAATCTCCAGATACCCCTCCCCGTAGGTGGCATGTCTGAGGCATTCAGAGTCACAGATAGAATACAGTAATCGGAAAACTCCATCGCCCGACACACAGGTGCCGAAAAAGCGGAGTCCCCCTTTAAAAAAAACCTGTCTATCCTACTCTGACTACTACCTCGCTGAAAAGTGAACCCCGTGTCGTCTGGGCAGCGCTTAATGTGCGCATCTACCAGACCTGCTTCCCTAACTATCGCATTGAGGAAAAGGCTGTCATAGCCCAGCTTATCTCTGAAACCTCGCCTGTCCTTAGACCTAGTAACGGTGTTAAAATCACCTCCAAAGATAACCTGCTGGGCCGTAAAAAGAAAAGGCTTAATCTTTGTAAAGAGGCATTTCCTGTCCCATTTCGTCTGGGGACCATAGATGTTAATCAGGCGCAGGTCCTGCCCCCTCACAGAGACGTCCAAGACCATGCATCTCCCAATCTCTACCTCAATTACCCGTCGGCACGTTACCATACCAGAAAAAAGGACCGCAACCCCGCTGTAAGGCTCGGCCGCAAGAGACCAAAAGGAGGGACCACATCTCCACTCCTTCTTTGCCAGATGTATATCGGCCAAACTACTCAGATGGGTCTCTTGCAAAAACAAAATGTCAGCATCAAACTCGCTGACCAAAAATAAGGCCATGTGACAAGCGCTCACTGATCTTAAGCTGGCAACATTAATGGTTGCCACTTTTAACGGAGTGGGAACTGCCATTAGGGTAATTGAGGCAGCCGTTTCTTAGCCTTGACTACACTCTTTTTCCTGGAGAACCAGTGCGCTTCAGTGCACCCTGAGATTCGTCCTCCATAGAGGATGCTGTACTCAATGAGTCCCATTCAGTGTCATCATTATCTGACAGGACCCCAAACCTATTCGCCAAAGGCAACACCTCAGGACTTGAGGCAATAGAATCCTTTTTTTCCCTCCTTTTGCCCTTCTTCCTTTTCTCCTTCAACCACTCCATATCCTCCTTGGACAAACCAGAATCAACAGCTTCCCCACCCTTACCCTCCCCTACACCCCCCACTCTCCCTTCCCTTATCCACAACCAGGCCAACCTCTTCACCACTCCTCTGTACCCCACGGTCCTTAATAGAAGCCCTGCAGCGCCGAGGGAGGGGGATTGGCACTGCACTTAATGCACCTGCCTCAGCACCTCTTGCTGCCTCTGCAATTTTGGAAGACATAGACACAGAAGGATTGAACACATTCTCAATAACCGATACCTTGGATACAGACTGGGAAGACACGGGCACAGTAGGCAAATGCGCAGACTGGGGCACCGCAGACCGGGAAGACAGGGGCACACTAGGCAAACGCACAGACTGGGACACCACAGACTGGGAAGACATGGGCACACTGGGTATTGGCACCGACTCAGAGGGACTCACAGGCACCCTAGCTGCTGAGCTCTGAGCATCCTCCATGTCCAGGCGGAAGAACTCTCTCATGAGCTCAGGCTGGTTGTGCATTGCCTCAGGAAACTGACTATAGGGATGGCCCACCGCATTGCACAGATTGCACCTTATAATGTTACAATCCTTTGCCGAATGTCCTAAACCTTGACACAGAGAGCACTTCATCACCGGACAGGAGGATGCAAAGTGCCCTTTATCACCACACTTATTACACAGCTTTGGCTGGCCCGTATAGAAGATGGTCAGCCTGTCCCTCCCCAGGAAAGCTGAGGATGGCAGATGCTGGATGACATTATCCACAACTCTCAGTTTTAACTGCACATCCCCCCTTCCATATTCCCCGATCATCCACAATTTTCCTAAGGGGGCTCAGAATGTCTCCATATCTCCTCAACCATACAGATAAATCCCCTTGTGGTATGGACTCATTGCGGACAAGAATTGTCACCATTTTAATGAGCGGCTGGCGTGATAAAAGCTTGGGGATGAGCCCTTTCCAGTCCGGAAGGCCCCTACACACATGCTCATACCTCTCCCAAAATATGTCCAAAGACTGCACGGATAAAGGATAGATCATACTCATAGGAACCGGCCGGACTGATCAGGGCAAAGACATCTGCGGGCCTAAACCCCATCTGCAGAATTTTATCCACCACTGAGCTCCTATGTGGAGGAATACACCCACCCTCCCATCGAAGCTGCACAACATTCCGCCTTCTAAACAGTGAGGCAGATAAAACATTTCCGGGATCCTTCCCTGCTCCTGTAGCAGCACCAGCATATGTCTTCCTCACAGATTCACCACCAACATTTGCAGCATTGTCCTTACACACAAGCAAACCTGCTGACAAAGAGTCTGAATCAACCAGGATAGCAGTCATTGGAGCAACAGTGGCAAGACCCGCCCTCTCCCCCTGCTCTGACCAATCAGCCTCTCTCCTGGATTCAAACACAGTCCCGCCTACTGCAGACTCCAAAACAGTCGTGGCACCGCTGCTCCCAGCACCTCCTCGTCCATTCTCAGAGACAGCGGCTGTGTCTGGTCCAGGCAAAGTCTCTGTAGTGTCCATGGTGCTCCTCTCTGCAGACTCTTCCCCCAGAAGCTCACAGTCAGCTACAGATTTCCCGCCAAGTGCATTTAAATCTGAAGCTTTGTTTTCAGCAGGTGCATCAGATTGCATTGCATGCTGTACAGTGTCTAAGGGTGTGGGCTGAATGTCCGTAGCACTACAGCCCCCAGCAAGCCCATTGTCATTATTACAGTTCACACCACCATCTTGCACACACACTGTACCTGCTTGCTGTGCTGTTACCTCTGCAGTGTCATGGCTGATGGTGGGATCAGACTTCCTTCTGGTTGTTGCAGACTTTCGGGTGAATCTTGCTCTCTCCTCAGGTCTCTCTTTCACCGGGCGAGGAATGGTATCCATCCCCTCGTCGTCATCAGAGGAATAAGCAGAGAAACAGAACTTTCTTACATCCAGAGGGGATTCCAGCTCAGCGATGAACTCCAGCATGCCAGTACCTCCCTCAACCTCTTGCTCAGATGCTCCATATTGCTCCTGCGGAGGGAGGGGGACAGAGGCCTCCACCATTGGGGGCTCATCAGATTCCCGAGGTGTTGAAAATCTGGCCTCATCCTCCGGGCCACTTTCTCACTCTATGCTGACTCTGTC
Organism: Nanorana parkeri; assembly: GCF_000935625.1. Classification (NCBI taxonomy): domain Eukaryota; kingdom Metazoa; phylum Chordata; class Amphibia; order Anura; family Dicroglossidae; genus Nanorana; species Nanorana parkeri. The sequence goes on along the minus strand of NW_017308288.1, from coordinate 121,373 downwards.
GGTACCGGAATCTCCTCACTGGCTGCGTCACTCTCCATGCTGGAAGCGGCTCCTCTCCTCCTTCTGCTGAAACGCTCTTCATTTTTATATTTTTCTTTAAATGCTCCGCTGCTCTCCTTCAGAGCGCTCACCAATTCCTTCTGCTTCCTCAAAGCTTGCTCCACGTCTCTCAACTCAGGCCTCAGAGCCGGTCTCTTCTTGCTGAACACTTTGGCATAAATCAGTTTTTTCTTTCTAAATTCAGCTTTCAAAGCTGTCAATTTCTCCTCCTCTTTATCGCTCCGCATTAGCTTTCCAACAATCCTCCGTCTAAAGGCAGACAGGGACTCATTTCTCCTTGGGCCAGGCCCAGAATCTTCCACAGGCTGAGGCCTAGTCACAGGCCTCTCCAGGGAGCCCCCGCCGGGGTCCTCCCCAGGATCCAGCATCTCTCCCGGGGGCAGAGAAGCAACTCTAGCCCCCGGTCTCTGGAAGCTCATGAGCTAAGGAACCAGCAACCTCACACCTCGCTGTCAGGAAGCAGAATGGCAGTTTCCCACCATCCCTGTGCTGAGTTTCTGGGTCTGTACACCTGCTGTGCCCATTATGAGGGGTTCCCACCATCCCTGTGCTGTGCTGACTTCCTCGGTCTGTACACCTGCTGTGCTCATTATGAGGGGTTCCCACCATCCCTGTGCTGAGTTCCTGGGTCTGTACACCTCCAGTGCCCATTATGAGGGGCTCCCACAACGCTCGAACGAACAATATTCGATTCGTACTCATGTTCAAATCGAACCTGCGGACCATTCCTACTGGTGACTACCATTTACCATATTTAAAAAAAGGTAATTTTACTTCATCATAACGAATAATCAGAATTAATATGATAATAAAACGATATTAACGAACATTCTTATTTCGTCCGATTCTGAATCTCCCATCGACTCCCAGACTCCCAGTCTCCCACTCCCATATTAAAAGAGGTAATTAACCTCCCCATATGCCTTGGCAATGCTAAAATGTATTTGGTCCTGCCAATAAAGCTTAATTGAATTTGAATTTGTAATTTTCCCAAACCTCCCCCAGCAGCAGAAGAAAACCTCTGATTGCTCAAACAGTCACTTTTCCGTTGTAACAAAATTCGGATTCGGATCCGAAAATCGTTAACGGAATTTCGTACTTCATGCCTAATGCAACCCTCCCTCAAAAGCAGAAGAAAACCTGATTTAGTCAACCAGTCACGTTTCCGTAACGAAATTAGGATCCGAAATTCGTTAAAGGAGTTTCAGATTTCAGATTTAAATAGTTCCCTTTTCAATGAAAATTCGGATCAGAAATTCGTCAACGGAATTCCGTATTTCGGATAAATACGAAAAAAATTGTAATGTTGTTCAAACTCAGACACAGAGGTATTATTAGTTTCCGTTTCAACGAAATTCGGATTCGGATCCGAAATTCGTCAACGGAATTTCGTATTTCGGATACATTCAGAAGCATTGCAATTCGGATTTCGGATGCTTCCGAATTTAGGAATTTTAAGAAATTCGTACGAATTTCGACTCGTAACGAAACGAATCGCACATGTCTACAATCTGTACACAGTGGTGTATTCTGGTTTGGGGCCTCCCTAGGCAAGACGAAATTAGAGCGCCCCTCCACTAAATCCGCTGGATCTTAGGGGGGCTGTGCAGGATCTGTGGTGGGCAGATCATGCACACCCCCCGAGACCCTGCAGACCGGTGCGCGATCTGTGGTGGGCTCTGCCCAATATAGACCCCACCACAGATCCTGCACAGCCCACCCGAGACTCTCAGGTGGGCTGTGCAGAATCCATGCTGGGCTCTGCAGGGTCCCTTTAGCAGCAGTGTGATCATCTTACCTGCTGCTTGGTACCCAGACTCCTCCACCGATGGATTGGTGCTGCAGGACCTGGCCTCCTTTGCACCTTGGCGGCTCTGCCATGACCCGGTGTTCTGTCAAGCATGCACCGGCTTCCTAGGGCGCGATGGCGCCCTGGCCTGCCCCTTTCTGATCCGACAGTCTCGGCCTCGCCCTGCCCCCTCCTGCCTCACCTTGCCCCCTCATGCTGCTCCGTCTCCTCTGCCTCATCCACCTCCTCCACCACTGCCTCCTCGCCGCTTTTCTATGCCTCCTTGAAGACTCTGTCCTTTGACGTAGCCGCCTCCTCCGCCCGGCTGCCTGAGTGTTTTGGATGCAGCATTTTTGCCGCCCCCCTTAAGTCTGCCTCCTAAGGCCAACGCCCTGTTTGCCTTGCGGCAGATACACCCCTGTCTCTATGTAAACGATGTCCCCATAAGATGCCAGTATGCCACAGGTCCCCATATATGTACTATACAAAGCAGTATCCATATACCTTGCCGCACTCCTTACCATATATCCCAAAAGTAACGGGTGCCTGTAATGACTGCGGATGGCACCACTCACAAAAGAACTCCAATACAGATGTCACCAGCACCAAGATTCCATGTTGTTGTAAATTAGGGATGCACCGATACCCTTTTTTCTGTATAGAGTATGAGTACCAATATTTTTGGTACTCGCCGATGCCAAATGCAGATACCGGTGCCTTGTGCCCCAATTTTTAGGAAGTCGGGCGGCAGATCATGACCTGTTGCCCGGCTTCCTGATTGCCTGTGAAGCCAGTGTTCCAGTTAAAGAACACCGACTGCAGTGGCTGGCTGGCTTCCTGACCAATCAAGAAGACGGGCAGCGAGTCATGATCTGAACCTGCCTCCTGGCTTCCTGATTGAAGCCAGCTTCCTAGCCACTTTTTTCTAGGCAGCCTGGCTTCCGGATCAATCAGGAAGGCGGACAGAACGTTGTGACTCGCGTCCCGGCTTTCTGATTGGTTAGGAAGCCAGGCTGCCTAAAAAAAGTGAAGCCAGCTTCCTAGCCAATCAGGAAGCTGGACGGCATGTCATGACCAGCTTTTTGGCTTCCTGATTGACTAGGAAGTTGGCTTAAATTTTTTCTAACCAGCCTGGCTTCCTTCTTAACTTGGAAGCCAGCATCACATTTTTCTAGGCAGCGTGGCTTCCTGACCGGGAGGCCGGAACACGAGTCATGATGTACTACCTGGCTTCCTGATTTATTAGGAAGCCAGGCTGCCTACCAACAAGTGAAGCTGGCTTCCTAGCCAATTAGGAAGCCTAGTGGCATGTTACGGCCCGCCTCCTGGCTTCCTGATTAACATAGATGCTGATTTTTCATAGGCATTTTTCGTGGCTTCCTGACCAATCAGGAAACTGAGAGGTGTTTCATTACATGCCGCCCAGCTTCCTGATTGGTTAGGAAGCCAGGCTGCCTAGCAACAAGTGAAACAGGCTTCCTAGCCACTCAGGAAGCCAGGAGGCGGGTCATAACCCACCGCCCGGCTTCCTGATTGGAAAGAAAGCCAGCTCCAGTGGCGTCACAAGGGGGATGTGGGGGGAGCGGCCCGCACCTAGGTGACATCAAAATGATTGTCATTTTGGTGTCACCCCCCTCTGAAAAGTCGGGCACTTGGTCAAGGACCCAGAGCCTGACACTTGCTCCAGAGAGGAGGGGACCTAGCGGCATACATTATCCCGCCAGGTGACGTCCCCTCCTCTCTCTGCCTGCGTCCATCACCAAGATGGCCATCGGCAGGTAATGACGGTACCGCGTGTGACGTCACTGCGGGGTGTCACCCGGTACTCGCACCGGGTGTCACCCCACCTCTGGACACCTCTGGCCGGCTCCATGGTCCCTTGGCACTGCCGTCAGAGGGAGATCTCCCTCTGACCGGAAGTTCAGGTATCGGGTAAGGTATTGGAGCATTTGGACGAGTACGAGTACTCACCCGAATACTCGGTATCGGCACTGATACTAGTATCGGTATTGGCACATTTAAAGTGCAAATCCATTTTATTTATAGTTGTCTTTTAAATGACAAGCGCATTTCTAAGCCTGATGAAGGGGACGCAGCGCATCCCCAAATGCACTTGTCGATTGAATGACAACTATCAATAAAATGGATGTTGTACTAACATGGAATCTGGGCAGCTGTATTGGATGATATGTACTATAGCACATAAAAGATACCCCCACAAAACATGTCACTGGTTACCTATGGCATTTTTTAATGGGGGCATGTTTTATATGCTATAACAACACATGTCTACAGAATTGGAAGGGATGAGATCTCCATTTCTGGGTCCACGTTTTCGTAGTCACCAGTACCTGTTTCATTGCACAGTTGTGCACAGCCTTTATGGTGAGTGTACAGGCTAATGTTTGGGGCTCCATCTGGGGAAAGCAGGACTCCACCCAGGAGTCAGAGTGGAGTCCAGTGCCGCCATGGTATTGAGGCTGTCTGGAGGAAACAGATTGTGGCCTAAGGACTGAGGCCAGGGCAGCGTTGTTGCAAGAGCAAGAGCAAAGGCTGGATGATTATATGTTTATTTTTGTTTCTGAACAACCCCTCAGGGCAACTGTGTTATTTGTGAACTATCCTTTTAATACAAGTGAGCAAAGAAGCCCTTAAATTAAGATTTCAGCATGTTGTCTCTGCACATGAATACAGTTTACTTAATCTTGTTTTTTTCATGGTAATTACAGGTGTAGCCCCCATCACCTTCTGTGAGGTGGCTACTAGAAAATGTAGTGACTGCCAGAGCTGTAGTCAGTCAGGCTGAATTATAGTTGGCATTTATCTGGTTAATTTTAGGTGTTCTGGCATTGACTGTACCTGCCTGAGTGGTGTGCGACTTTACTACTGTGTGGGGCAACCAATGGGGGACACTGTAAGTGTGTGTGCAGTCTACCAGCCAATCACATGGGCTCTCACAGCCAGTGTTGCATGCTGGGACAGGGCATATATACTCCAGGGAATTGCCATGTTCTCAGTCCAGTTCCAGCCATGGGTTAGTCCAGATGGGGTGCTGTCCAGTCTGCCCCCAGGCAAGGCCTGGGGGTGGGAATGCTTGGTGTGAGAAGTGTTTTCATTAGGCCAAAACCCTCAAGGAGGCCTTTGCTGATAACCGAAGAGGAGAACCAGGGAAGTTTATGGCTGCTGGAGGTGCCTGGAATATAGAGGACCTCAGGAGCAGGTCAGGTGTCTCTTCTACTGAAGATCTATGCCAATCCCTATTCAACTGTGCTGCAAATGGTTCTATACTGAATTACTAAAAAGGGACTGGTAAATCTGGAGTCTGTGTTTGTTTTACCCTAGATGTTTAGGCCCCTATGCTCTCTCTCCCAAAGTTAATTTGTTAATAAAGTGCTTCAGCATCATACTTCTGGCCTGGATTTTAACTCTGAGGGTCACTAGAAGAGGGTAGTTAATGTTAATGGGGCAGCTGTTTACCAAAATCCCTAGACAGATTATTACTAAAAGGTAACATGTTTTACTCATTAAACACCAAGGTATGAAAGCATGTCACACATATAGAGAGAGGTGTCTGCTCCTCCTTCTCTCCTGTCCGCAGCTTCTCATCTCCATGCTAACCATTGTGTGCATCCTGGCTGATGTGTTTTAAGGGGTGTGCTTTCTTTTTCAAAGCTCCGCTAATTTACACTATTTGTAAGCGGTACTTTACATAGCACAGCACATGCTGTGGCTGTATCCACCCTATTAAACATGCTGCGGTAATGTACTGCTGACATACTGGACCTATCATAAACACACAAATTCATGCCACAGAAATAAAAATTATTTTCTTTACTACATCAGGGGAACATTCCCCTCACTTTCTGTCTGGTAAAACATAAACTGGACAGTAAGAGAGGGTACATCTCTCTAACAGTGCTCCAGGGAGCAGTGAAAAACTGACAGGGGTTCTAACACTTCCCCACTCTATCCACAATTAAGAAAACAAGTTTTTGCTGAACTTACATTTTAAGCTAAGATAAATACAGTTTGTAAGTATGTATAGAAAAGTACATTTAAAGTGAATTTTCCACTCCTTCACTCGCTTATCTCACTACTCTCACTCCTTACAATACTGTGAAGTACATGTTTGTAAAAATAATTTGTTTTTCAATATAATTTCCTTATTATTCATTATTAAATGTTTAAAACAATCTAAGAGTTTGGAGAAGTGAACAATCTAGGACAACATAGCTGAACTGGAAAGTGAGCTGAATTGGAGAATTTTTCCAAATCTGCTATTTTGTTCTAGAACTTATCCTGCCTTCCCCAAACTCTTTACCCTTTAGTGAATAACCCTGTGAGTTTTCTTAGCTGACGAAGGATCAAGCCAACCATTTGGCTAATCTTTCGGCTCGCTTGAGCTGCAGGAAGCCTTCAGTTTAGCCGAACCAAAAGGCTGCTGTACGGACTATTCACAATAGCCCGTACAGCAGCTGAAGGCAGTTGAAGCACACAATTTAGCCAAACGCATATGCTTCGCTCTCATGATAGGTCACTTTGATGGCATAAAAAACAAATGGGCAGAGTGAGTGTAGAGGTCACCAATGGCTTCGCCCATCTGTTTACATTCGCCTGGGACCTGTCAAATCTCTAATTTTGTGGCAGCAGTTCGTCGGGAGCGTTTGGGACTGGCGGGTGGCAGGATGGTCTTTATTTCGCTGAGTCGGCGTCATCGTTCTGCCTGACTTAGTACGGCTCCCAGTCCGAACATGGAGGCGTCTGTATGCACGACAAAGTGTTTGTTAGGATCGGGTGCCGCCAGTATTGGAGCTTGCGTTAGTGCGGTTTTTAACTGATGAAATGCCGTCTCGCACTCCGGGGACCACAGAACCTGTCTAGGGAGAGTCTTTTTGGTCAGGTCCGTCAGTATTCCAAGGACCATGACATGCATCAACTTGAAAATCAATTAAATAAAACTGACCCAATGCCATTATAGTTTGCCATTATGACTGTTTTCCATTTACATGTTCTACTGTTACTGCAGGCACATTAACATGTATTAACGGTATTAATGCACATGAAGGTATAAAGAAGTGAAGGACTGTTTTAATGTGTATAGACTGATCCACTTTATTTTTATACACTGAGACACCTAGAAGCACAAAGACAAACCTGCATGCATCCCTAGTTTTTTGATTCACCTACTAGCGCTGTTAATTTGGTTTAAACATCCTCAGACCCAGCGGTCTTTATTACAGCAGCTTGCATTTTACATCACAATATTTATTTATTCATATTGATGTGTTGACACGATGCACACAAAAATCATCGCATTGACTTTGCAGTATTTAATATAAGTAATGTGTTAAGGAAACACTATTTTGATTTAAATCACTGCCACATGTGTGATATACAGCTAATTGAACTCCTAGCGCTGCTTATCTTGTTATAACATTAACACGTGCTGTGCTAAGGCAGCCTATTTATTATGAATAGGCTATCAATGCACCCCAACAGAAGGAAAAATACCTATGACCTTTTTGAGCAATACAAGGTATGTGTATTGTAGTGCAATTCGATATTTTGTGTGTTGTTGTTTACTGTACAGTGCATCGGGGTGCCATTCACATGCATTTTTGTATGTGTTACTGCAGTGCACAGGTGTGAAAAGGCACTAAACTAATTTCATAGACTTTGCGGTTGATTTTCTTAATTATTTTTTTTTATTTTAACTTTGTGTCACATGAACATATGAGGTGACCATTTTACTATCTCAATTTACACACCTCCACTGGGTCCATGTGGTGTAGAAGAGCTCATTGCTTTTCAGCTGCAGTTGTGGTTTTGAAGAGGAGGAGAATCACCCTTCTTAAAGTACACATCCAACAACAAAATATACTAAATGTGGGGCTCTTAAAGTGTCAAATCAGGGGTGAAAGGAACACAAATACATTGTATCAAACATATCACATATTTATTGAAAATGATAAAACAAACATCTATATTAAAACATATAAAAGATCCCAGAACTACTAGGATGTACACCAGCAACAGCTCCCTTCATAGCATTTATTGCTTATACCATTATACCTGCCTTAAGAAGCTTCAGCGAAGCGCGTAGAAGCCTGAACCCATTGCACATTTATTAATGGCCTAAGGATACAAATTATGATAATAGAATATATTTGGTTAATCTCTATGAGGACATTGAAGTTGAAAGAGTTTACCAAGCTATTTGTGAACATAATGTATCGATGTGGTCCAGGGAGGTATAATGCCGAGTGTAGGCAATAAATGCTATGAAGAGAGCTGTTGCTGGTGTACATCCTAGTAGTTCTGGGATCTTTTATATGTTTTAATATAGATGTTTGTTTTATCACTTACAATAAATATTTGACATGTTTGATACAATGTATTTGTGTTCATTCATCCCTGTAGACAAGGATGAATCCAACACAGCCACCAGGTTAGAGAGGAGCACAGAAATAAAGTGGTGACAGCAAAGCAAAGGAAGATACACTGGAAGGTAAGTGACGGAGTAGAAGTACAACAAGCAGTAAATAGGAGGAAGCAAACAGACAAAGACTGTAGAGGGAAAACACAGTAGAAGTAAGGCAAAGAAGGCAGTATGGAGAGGCGCACAGGTGAAGGCAATTAAGGAGCAAAAGCAGGGGATAACGCCAAACAGGGATACTAGCTGGTACAGGGAAGCCAAAGGCACAGGGATCCAATAGCAAGCGCAATAGCAAGCGCAGGGAATAAGATCCCAGGGATAGTCAGAGACAGAAGGGGTACGGAACAAGGCATAAGACTTGTTGCTCGCACCAAGAGCAACAAGTGAGAAGTCCTAAATAGGGGAGAAGGAGAGCAGATTGGCTGCAGCCTTGTGAGACACCATAGGCCGACAGCCCAGAAACAGGGAGCATAGCGAAAATCCGGCACGGATTTCCGGATATTGTGACAGACACCTTAAAAGCCCCGCATCTAGTATATTTTGATGTTGGATTTGTAAAAATAGGGGTGTGGTGTCTTGTTTTCTTTGGTGGTTCAAAATATATTTTTTATAAATTCTTAAAGTACACACCTGATGCTGAAGGACATACTAACTGGTGTCAGCTGATTGCCAGCACAATCGTGCCCTTTTCAATATGGGGATACTTGACTGTATGCTTTGTGTGGGAGTCTAGTATTGTTTTGAGGAATGGAGGTTTACACAATGTTTTTCACTTTATATTTAAATTAAACAAACTTCCACTGATAAAAAATACCAATGGATCAGCACATGCAAACCCACTATAAAACTTCAACAGTAGAGACTTTATGCACAGGTTCTCCCCACTAAAATGTTTGTATTAAGTACTGTAGGGATGCACCTATACTGATACTCGTACTCGCCCAAATGCTTCTGATACTAACCTCCGATACCGGAACTTCCGGTCAGAGGGATATTTCCCAGCTTCCTGATTGGCTAGGAAGCCGGCTTCACTTGTTGCTAGGCAGCCAATCAGGCTGGGGTGGCACATAATGTCTTCCAGCTTCACTTGTGTTGCTAGGCAGCCTGGCTTCCTAACCAATCAGAAAGCCAGATGGCACGTCATGACTTGCGTTACGGCTTCCTGATTGGTCAGGAAGCCACGCTGCCTAGCAACAAGTGAAGCTGGCTTCCTTGCCAATCAGGAAGCTGGGGGGTGGGTCATGGCGTGCCGCCCAGCTTCCTGATCGACTAGAAAGCCGACTTCACTTGTTGTGAGCCAGCCTGGCTTCTTGACCAATCAGGAAGCTAGATGGCACCTCATGACTCGCTGCCTAGTTTCCTGATTGGTCCGAAAGCCAGGCAGGCTCAGCAAGTGAAGGTGTTCTTTCACTAGAACATCGGCTTCACAAGCAATCAGGAAGACTTCCTGATGATTGGGACACATGGCACCGGTACTTGGTATCGGCGAGTACCGACAAAAAAAAATACAGGTACCCGTAACCGCAAAACCGGTATCGGTGCATCCCTAAAGTACTGTATAGTATTAATATTAGGTACTGGATATCATTTTATGTTGAAATGTTTACTTAACAAATTTTCCAGTAATAAAATATAATATCAAAGGTTATTACAGTTGGTTTTTACATGTGGTGACATGATGTGACTTACCTCTTCCTTTTCTGCTGATTGAAGGTCCTGCCACTCTTCAATAACATGAGCTAGATCCACAGTGTTCATATGTACGCGGACCTCCCCTATAGCATCATGCTTTGAGAACCGGTCAAAATCATATACAGACATCACTAATGTTTTACCTCCCAGCTCTGCATAGGGAATCTAGAAAAAAGGAGAAAACCATGAACAGATGGTTACTATGTAAAAATCTCTACACATTTATTTATTTTCAGTAAATTGGTTAGTGTTTATAGTACATTGTTCCCAAAAGGCTTGCATTTGTGTGCTGCATATTTTCTAATAAAATATTTGTGCTCAGTGTACACTAAAGAAAAAAAAATCTGCAGGTTGCATAGGAGTCAAAACTGGATTATAAATTCAAGTAATTGTGGTACGACTGCTTTTGACTCTCTGAACTTTTAAATATCTGCAACGGTTTATGATTCCTGTATAATTGTATTATTATATATAGAGGTCAAAATAATATCCAGATTTTGTGGTATGTTAGAAAACACAAAGGAGGCACAGACGGTACAGGACCTTCTCTCTATTTTTTTGGACTACATCCTAGTCATAATATCTATCTTAGTTGCATGCGTTGAATGTGCAGTGAGTCCAGAAATCAACACATTTCTCCGAAGCTTCTTCAGGAAGTTTTGAGGTAGCCGTTTTTCAAGAAACCAGTGGTACGTCAGTCCACCACTCCGGGAAATAAACCCCCACCACACCAGAGAGGCGGAGAGAGGAAGAGGACAAGCAGGGACGGTCAGGGTGGAAGTATCCAATGACCTTCAGTGATCACCTCAGCATTGTCCATGAATGATGTCAATGGTCAATTCCTCCCAACCGTGCCGTCCATAAGTGTCCTCGGCTCTCCCCATACGAATCCCCCGCCGCACTGTGTCACGCCGTGTACAGAGACCATGTGTGACATGTGCAGACGGGCAGGCCAATGGTATGCCTGGCTGCACATGTCACATGCGGTCTCTGTTATTATGGAAATTCGCTTGCTTAAACGCACAAATCCATGCTGCGCCAAAGTATGCCGCTGAACACAAAGAATTTCCCCGTGCTTAAAAGCACAGTTGTATTACGCTCTTTTGTGCAAGGACTGGAAGTACCCCTTTAGAGTCATGTAGAGTTAGGACACAGGAGACAGGTGTTGCTTTCTTGCTAGTTCCATTCTTCGTCTTCGAGCCTCAGCACAGGTATTTGTTTATTTTTATAGCTGTCTGACAGGAAGTGATGTCAGACAGAAAGTGATGTCTCAAACAGCAAACCAGGAAGTGGGGAGAGACAGGAAATGAACAGGAAACCACCATCACTTCAACATAGCCAGCTAACAAAACACTCCTATTACCACCGGAGTGAACTTTATCCAGCATTGCTCAGTGATCAATGCCCAATAACGTTACTATGATTCTCATTTACAGGGACAACGTCATATTATCTCCAGCGGTTGATCAGGCGCACTAGAGACAACAAACGCACGTTCCTTTCATATACTGCGTTCAAAACAAATGCATCCACGCAAGCCAATAAATCCGTGCATTGCACGGGGGCCCTAGCCGGCGTCCATACATTCGCCAAGAAGACACTGCTCCGCCACGCATAAGATATCTACTCCAATGGTTTACTCTTAGTGGGGATTTAAACCGGGTCACGCTCCAATTGGGCGTGACGCAGCAAACCCTGACACTGAGAGACATAATAACAAAATATTACAATACACTAAAAACACATCCTAATAAAATTTCCTCAACAGTCCCTCCTCTTTGTCATATGCTCCCCAGTGTCCCTCGATGAATCTCGATCTTCTTCTTTGGAAAAACAGTCCCTCTTGTATACGAAAAGTCCTGAATCGATAAAGGCAAAACAGACGATGGAAAATAACGCAAAGTCAATGTTTTCCACGCAAATCTTGACATGTAGACTTTTGGCAAAGAAAACAAATCTTGAAAGCAAATATTGACTCAGATGTTCTCCTCTTCGGGAGGTGACTCCGAGGGAGGTGGTGGGTCGCTTCGATTGCTGGTCGGTTTGGATACCTCTGCATCTGGTCCATGGGTTGGTCTTCGGGGCGTCTCGTCAGCGAAAATGTAGTCGTCTGGTCGGGCTTCGGTAACTCGGTTGATTAGACATCAGGAACGTCTCACTCCGGCCGTGTAGAAGGAATAGAAAACACCATAAGTACATGTACTCCCATTTCCTTTAGCCCGGATCCAATGAAAAACCAGAGATCCCCCAGGCCCCCCAAAGCCTTAAAAAGATTCCAACCCTCACTAGCTATAGCTCTGCCTCTGCCCCGCTCCTGTCAGTATGGGCCTGAACCTTGTCACTAGTATCTGCTATCCAGGTACAACCATCCCCCCCTATAAATTCACAGAAACTCCCCTTGGACGCTCTACTGTAATTGTTCCTCGGTGATCTCCCTCACTGCCTCAATGTTTAATCGAACATCTCATCCACTTTGGACGAGAAATTTTTTAATCGCTTCATAAGTTCAATTCCCCATCCTGTCCAAGCAGGAAACCATGCCCAGGCCTTATCAGAGCCGGAAAACTCCCTTCCAGCTCTCCCTGCCCTTCCTACCCTCCTCTGCACCATCAGTTCCTCCTGATCGGCTGCAACGTAAGATGCAGGGACAAGCTTCACCAGGACACATGAACCTCTCGTATTAGGGGGAATTACCTTATAAGCAGCTAACCCGCATAGGGAATTGTATGGACTCGTCAACACCGAACAAGAAGAACTTCTCTGACGGTCACGGGCCTCCAGTAGTAACTGAATAGACTGGGGGATCGCTCCCTCAGTCTGAACGTCACACCCTTCTTTCCAGCAGATATAATCTGATCTATGGTTGTCATTAAAGAGATCAGGGGTTTTATTTGTAAGGTTAACCATTGTACCTCCCTCACAAATGGAGGATCCCACAAACCTATCCCCTTTACAGGAAACTGATGCTGTAACACATCTGCGGGCCGCCTAACTGCCCGGACACCCATACAGGATTAGCAAGCGAGGCGCCAGAGCTAATATTAAAACTATAGCTGATATTACCCTCTAGGAATGTATCTTTAAGTTCTATCAACAAATGTCTCCCTGTGGCCCTTGGTAGTTTGAGGTGCACTTCCCTCACTAAAATAAACTAAACAAATAAACAAAAATGATACTCTTCATTCTTTGACGTAGTTGAGCAACTTCTTGCAGTGACCGGTGTGGACCCAGTTGTCTCGTCCCTCGAACTTAAGAGAGGTTGGCGTCGTTAGCGGCACCTGGAATGGCCCAAGATATCTCGGCTCTAGTCCCGTCCTTGGATGTTTCTTTAGCACGACACAATCACCTGGTTGAATAGAATGAACACTGTTTATTGAGTCTGGGTCCGGGAGAGACTCCTGAACCCGGTGGTGGACGTATGGTGATAACCCGTGGGGCTGCCTAGGGGCACCCCTGATGCAATAAAGGGCTACAGCGAAACATTCAGGCCATGGTCTCCGAGTATCGGCCATGATTTTTTAGATGTTTGCAAAAGTCTGACCCAATTACCATCAAAGAAAAAGGCAGTCGTGGTGGTTCTCGACGTGATTCCCTACTAGGTTGGAAAATTGATAGGTTAGAAAGGTTAGTAAAAGTTGGAAAATTGTCATTTTTAACACCATTATCATTATAGAGACATTATAGAGAGAGAGAGAGAGAGAGAGAGAGAGAGAGAGAGAGATAGAGGGGGACAGGATGAGATAGCAGAGTTAATTGCATTGGTGACGACAGAGACATCTGAGAAAAACTACTACAACAGATCCAGTGTTGGTAGATCCAGCCTGCTTCAGCAGAGTTAGCCCAGAAAAGAGCCTCTTCCGTTTTGGACACTTGATCACCGATCGCGGCTATCCCCTCAGGCCAGGTGTACATAATGCGGTTCCTCCAGACTGAAACCACCTTCTGTATGCCCTGCCGATTTACCATTATATAGACTTCTGAAGCCATAACTGAGCTACATCTAGAGTCCCTGATGCCTGCGGCCTGGGTCTAACTCGGTTTCTCCCATTTCCAGGCCTCAAAAGTCCCTTCCAGAGGGATACCCCAAGCGGTACCCTTAGACTATCTATACCGTTCTTTAAGGGGTTTCATGGCCTAAACCCCAAAAACTAGACTTCATGTACTGTGCAACCATCTGACTGTGGGAAGCCTCGCTTTCCTTCCCTTGCATGGACGGCCCATTTCCCATGGCGATTAATCGACTCTAGTCTTACCCCTGCGTCCAGAGAAACCCGTGCACCAATTTAGGAGAGCACCGCCCGGTGCCCTTTTTCTGCGGGGGATTGGCGGACTACAACCACTATAGTCCCCCAACTAGAAACCCTAATTGAGGCGATGTGTAACTATGGCTTGTTGTCCCAACACGTTTGGCACAGACCCACGGCACTATAATCCCTGTAATATAACTATGCCAAATGATTAGTCAATAACCACAGATCACCCCTCCGAATTATGTCTCTACCCCTCAAAACCGTATCCGCTGTATGACCCTACACTGCGTCGCCAGACTAAACTGCACAGCACACTTACACCCGCTTTTCTCTACAGTACAATGTGGCTTCTCTCACTACAGTTGTTAATGGGGATAGCCTTCTGCTGTCTATTTACTGGTTGTACGATGTCTCAGTAGTCACACGATAAAACTCCTGATATTGAAATTGACTATTCGCTGCGCAACGCAACTCTAAACAAAAAAACGTGTTACTCTCGCTTGCGCAGTCCGCCTCAGGAAAGTAAATATAAAAAAAAATTTCAAACCAAATTCTTTTCTACCGCAAAACCAACAGTAATGCGATACTGTAGCTCATGCTGTAAAACCAAAAACAATGGGGGAGGGGGCATGAATTGCCCTCTCGGGAAACAAAAAGAATTTCCCTTAAAACTGAAACTCAATATAAAGACAGAAAAGAATAAAAAAACGTATTGCCTTTGGAACAAAAACACACCCGCCAATGTCTTGGTGGGTTCACCTAACTTTCCACCCAGGCATTGAAATGCTAACTTTTCCCAGTATCAAGCCAATGTTAGATTCATTTTACCAGAGAAGCAGGATTTAACATTACAAAAAGGTCCCCAATACAGGTTTCTAGGAAAGAAAAGTTACGTTAATTTCGGTCCATTTTTTCCTGCAAAATACAAACAGTAAAATGGTTTAGAAAGATCTCAACAACATCTCTTCATTTTCCCTTCTCTGGTGCACAAAATTTGAGACTCTGATCTGTTCCCAGAACCGATCTCGTTCTTTTCTAAGCTTACTATTTTCCCATTTCAACAATTCATATTGGGCTTTAAAATCTGTTCCATGAGTCCAAGGCCCTGGCTGTCCCTGGCTTCTATGCCTTTGCAAAGAACCATGTCTGGGACCATTACCCCACCTTGCTGAATAAACCACTTTACTCCTAGGTGTGGTTCTGGGAGAATTAGCATCCCTGGGTGTGTTGCCATGAGTTACCGCACAGTACCTCGCAATGTGCCCAATTCTTTGGCATGCGAAACAACGCTTAGCTTGCCTTCCTGCACGCAACCTCTGAGCACATGCCGACCTACCCTGCTTCGGACTCACCACAGAGTCATCTGAGGTAACCTCTGCCACTGTATTAATACTTCCAACCACAGTTACATCGTCCATCCCTGAGTCAGTTTTAGAATCTGACCCAAAGTTCCCAGAAACATCCACTGCAGTCATAATCGCACTATGACTCTCTAACGTTGTTTCAATGTCTCTATCTGGGCCAGACCCGGAGAATGTTCAGCCTTTGCACTCCTGTAGAGACCAGACAATTCCCTTACTGAAGCCCGTGCTTCCATTACGCTTTCATACAACCGTTCATTTTCCTTGCGCAGCTCAGTCACAGTACGTTCATACTCAGTGCTAGCTTCAGCAGCGTGCTGGACAAGAGTTCTCAATTTTCCCATTTCAAGTTTTAGATCTTCCACCTGTCCTTCCAAACTCAGCTTCAGCCTACAAGATAACCAGCAGCAAAAATAAGAGTATACTTTCCCTTTCGTTTGCACCACTGTCTGGAAGCAACAATGTGTGCTAAACAATTCTGCGCTTGCAGCCACGGTTCAGAAGATCCTTGCATGGCTTCAACAATGGCCGCCGTGCCTTCCACTTTCGCTACCTCTTAGAAAATGGCTTCCATGATACAGGAATAGTAACACTGCAATCCAATACTTTTGGCACAGAACTACAAAGCACCACCCTTTTACACTGCAGTACCTGTAATAACCACCAACTATGCCAAACAATTCCACAATTCAGTATAACAGCCACAGACACTCAAGCATTAAGCAAAATCAGTAACTCTAGGACGATTTCACTACTAAACTGCCCCTAATGTTCACGCAATGATAAAAGTTACAAAAAGACAGACAAAATCGCTATCCTGCACAAAAACAGACATTTGATGCAAAAACAAACAAATCGCTTTCCATAGACACCAAACTCAGCTGAAAGTGAACCAGCCTAAAACTGAATTCCTTGTTAAAAACCTGCAGCACCAAACCGAATACAACAAAAAACGAATTTTAATTCAGAACTGCAACAATAGCACTAAAACTGCCTTCTAAAACTAAAACCGAATAAAATCACTACAAAAACAAGATGGCCGCACAGCCATGTAGTCCTTAATGCCAAAACAAACACAAAGGAAAACAAAGAAGGCCGCTGCCCACATGGTCTTACACAAAGGACACCAAGATGGCCGCTCTGAGATCCAGTACAAACACAGAGAAATACACCAATAACTGAGCTTTAGAGCGTATTAGACAAAAACTGCATCAAACTGACTTCCAGCACAAAAACAAATAGATTTCCGCTAAGCATAAAACACTTTTACCACAAAAACTTAACACTGAACTTATCTCACATACACAGCAGCCCTCTCACCACACACGTCACAATCTGACCATGCAATCTCTGCACAATCAACTCAGATCCACCACAAACTACACAACTCAAAAGCACTTACCTAGTCCTGGCACAAAGAGCGAAAACGTTCTTTCGTCAAACAGAAATTCTCTGACACAGCGGGCAAAAATACAGTTTTACTTACAGTCTCTCACCTTTTGTCCGCTGCGCAGAGAACCCCTGCCGACTCCTACCTGGCTCGCCATTTTGTTATGGAAATTCGCTTGGTTAAACGCTCAAATCCATGCTGCGCTAGAGTGCGCCAAAGTATGCCGCTGAACACAAAGAAT
Source organism: Nanorana parkeri (assembly GCF_000935625.1). Lineage (NCBI taxonomy): Eukaryota > Metazoa > Chordata > Amphibia > Anura > Dicroglossidae > Nanorana > Nanorana parkeri. Next base: position 104,154 of record NW_017308288.1, on the reverse strand, counting down.
TTCCCCCGTGCTTAAAAGCACAGTTGTATTACGCTCTTTTGTTCAAGGACTGGAAGTACCCCTTTAGAGTCATGTAGAGTTAGGACACAGGAGACAGGTGTTGCTTTCTTGCTAGTTCCATTCTTCGTCTTCGAGCCTCAGCACAGGTATTTGTTTCTTTTTATAGCTGTCCGACAGGATGTGATGTCAGACAGGAAGTGATGTCTCAAACAGCAAACCAGGAAGTGTTGAGAGACAGGAAGTGGGGAGAGGCAGGAAATGAACAGGAAACCACCATCACTTCAACATAGCCAGCTAACAAAACACATGTATACAATAATCTCCTATTACCACCGGAGTGAACTTTATCCAGCATTGCTCAGTGATCAATGCCCAATAACGTTACTATAAGCACATGCGTGCTTATTTACAGGGACAACGTCATATTATCTCCAGCGTTTGATCAGGCGCACTAGAGACAACAAACGCACGTTCCTTTCATACACTGCGTTCAAAACAAATGCATCCACACAAGCCAATAAATCCATGCATTGTATGGGGGCCCTAGCCGGCGTCCATACATTCGCCAAGAAGACACTGCTCCGCCACGCATAAGATATCTACTCCAATGGTTTACTCTTAGTGGGGATTTAAACCAGGTCACGCTCCAATTGGGCGTGACGCAGCAAACCCTGACGCTGAGAGACATAATGACAAAATATTACAATACACTAAAAACACATCCTAATAAATTTTCACAACACTCTGCACGGCATGACACAGTGCGTCGGGAGAATTGTATGGGGATAATCCCACCTTGACCGTCCCTGCTTGTCCTCTTCCTCTCTCCGCCTCTCTGGCAGGGTGGGGTTTATTTTCTGGAGTGGCGGACTGATGTATCACTGGTTTCCTGAAAAACAGCTACCTGAAAACTTCCTGAAGAAGCTTTGGTGAAAAGCGTTGACGTCTGGACTCACTGCACATTCGACACATGAAACTAAGATAGATATTATGACTATATAAAAATGAAATATTGCTATTTTTAAGAGATGAGTAAATCATTGGGCTGTAAAAATTTATACAATGTGCTTGTGGGATCCAGGGGGGCTTTATGCCAAGGGACAAATTCCTATGTATGAAACCATGATTTTATTGTATATGTTTCCAATTATGTGCATTTTTTATTAAAACTGTCTAAACAATCTTATAATCGAATAGGGCAATATGTATATAGATATGTCCCGTTAATTCCGTGTGTGACACCTTAAAAGCCCCATTGAAATTGTTTGTTGTTGCTTAATAGTTAGGGGTGTGGTGTTCCTGGTTTCTTTGGTGGTTCAAAAAACATTGTTTACATTTGCATCTATTTCCCATTCCTTTTCTCTACCCATCTATTTACTTCCCCCCATCCCTATTTGTTCTCTTTCTAATATCTCAACAATGTAGTTTTCTATAAGTATAGACTGTTCTCTAAAAGTAATTTTTGAGAATTTATGAGGGTGAGCATTTCAATTATATTCTTGTGTTGTCTTATGTCATCAAGTAGGTTATATTCTGTGTAAGTGTAAGCAATGAAAATACATTTTGATTTAAAAAAAACTATATAATTCATAAAATGAACCATCCAGATAAATACAAGTATACTGAAGAACAACTTAGTGATTTTGTTAACAGGTCATTTTTATAAAAAATGTTTTACATTAACAAAACAAGGTGCTTGAGACATCAGGTGTGCAACAGGCAGTGTTACAAATGAAATAATGATACATAGGGGGCGTGGCTAGCTGCCGAACGAGATGGCCGCACACTAACGGAGCTCTGCACCACCGGATCTAATTACTTATTTCAAATAATTAAATTCCACACCAGAGGACTGTTGCTACTGGCAGGGGATACCAATTTAGTGATCGACCCTGACCAAGACAGAACGAAAAAAGTCGGGGTCTTGCCTACGGGCCAGCCCTCAACCTCTGACAACCATCTACTCTCTACTATGTTGAGTGATAACCGCCTAGTTCATGTGTGGCGAGAGCTGAACCCCACAACAAAAGATTATACGTATTTCTCTAATCCCCACCAAATTTACTGTAGAATAGATCATGTTTTCACTACTCAACAATTTTTGCCCTCATTCTCCAAAGCGAACATTAAGGTTATCCCTTGGTCGGATCATGCCCCCAATTTAGTACAATTTGACCTGGAAGGTAATAGACCCAGACAAAGCCACTGGCGAATCAACGACTCCCTACTTTCTACTATTGATAATCTACCCTATATCGAGCTCTGTGCTCGCCAATATTTTGAAGTTAATGAGGGCTCGGTCTCCTCCCCAGTGAGTTTATGGGAAGCACATAAGGTTACCATGAGAGGGCATCTGATCGAGTTAGCTACTCGCAGAAAGCGAGAACGTTTATGAAAAATGTATGCTTTGCAGGAGAGCCTGGAACGCCTAGACCGCGCCCTGAAAAATAAATATGAAGGTAAAATATATGCTCAGCTGTCCTCTGTGAGAACCGAGTTGAATTTGCTGTTGGACCAGCAGTCGGAAAAAAACCTACGGTGGTCCAAACACAAGTTTTACTCCATAGCTAACAAACCTGGTTCCTTGTTAGCGAAGAAATTAAATACGATACCGTCTCATGCTGCCCCAATCCGCTTGCAAAACTCTCAAGGTAATGTGACAGCCAACCCAGTTAAGATTTTGGAACTCTTTACGGACAATTTGAAGACGCTTTATGCTGGCCAACAACCCTTCCAGAACTCCGCTGCTGATGAACTTTTTACTAATCTCACTCTCCCACAGATTTCTCGAGACGATTTGGAACTCTTGAATTCTGATGTTCTGAAGGAGGAAGTTCATACCTCAATTGAACAACTTAAACCTTCAAAAGCACCGGGTCCGGATGGCTTTTCGGCCCTTTATTATAAGAAACTAGCTCCAATTCTGTCTCCCAGATTAACATCTTTATATAACTCAATTAAAACTGACCTAGAATTACATTCGTCCTGACTTCTGGCATATATTGCCATGGTCCCGAAACCTGACAAGGACCCCTTGGATCCTATCAACGACCGATATCGCTTTAAATATTGACATAAAAATACTAACAAAAATTGTGGCCACCCGCATTGAAACCCACTTACCCAAACTTGTACATAGATCAGGTGGGATTTATCCCACGGCGTCAGGCTAGCGACAATGTCCGGAAAATTGTACATGTGATTGATAAGTCTAGAGGCATCCCGGGATTTTTATTATCCTTGGATCTCCAGAGAGCCTTTGACTCAATTTCCTGGGACTATTTAACATATGCCTTAGGAAAATGGGGTCTTCATGGTTCATTTATGGCATGGCTTCATACTCTCTATTCCAAACCTATGGCTCAGGTGAAATATCTGGGGTGTGCATCTTTGGCATTCCATATTGCCCGAGGTACGCCCCTTGTCTCCAGCCCTTTTTGCGCCAGCTATAGAACCCTTATTCTATTCTTATTCAATTCTTATACGTTCTAATCCCAATATTAAGGGTGTTAAATTATCAGGGATTGAATACAAGCCAGCTTATTTGCCGATGATGTCATGCTTACCCTCACTCAACCTCATACCACTGTCCCGAATCTCCTTGCTTTGCTACAACGTTTCTCTGTTATATCTGGTCTGACGGTCAAATGGAGTAAATACGCTGCCTTGAATGTGAACCTGTCCCAATTCTCATATGACCATCTATGTGCGAACCACACATTCTCTTGGGCAAAGCATTCTATAAAATATCTGGGAATACAAATTAAACCTTGTATGCTGCAAATTATATACCACTTTTTCGCTCTTTGAAACACCTCATGACCAATTGCAGAATCTTACTCTCTCTTGGTTTGGCAGAGTGGCTGCTAATAAGATGTTACTACCTAAACTCCTTTATTTTTTTTCGAACATTACCTGTGGCAGTATCACCCTTTCCCTTACGTTCCTTACAGCGGTGAATCTTACATTTTATTTGGCACCCCAAGAAAGCCAGAGTTTTTAAAACCACTTTATATAAACATAAAAGAGAGGGGGGTATTGGATTGCCTAATATATGGATGTATTATCAAGCCTCACAACTTCTACCACTCATTTCTATTCACCAGAAGAATAACCTCCCACTGTGGATTCTATTGGAAATTCCTACTTTTTTTCCCAAACCACTGCATGCCCTGCCTTGGTTACCCTTCTGTGATAGGCCCAAAATTCTGAGCAAGCCCATGACACATGCACTGAAGGTTTGGGATATGTTCAAGTATTCAGCAGGGTTACTGTCTCCGTACTTACCTCTCTTACTATTGTTCTCACAACCGTTATTTAAACCAGGAGCCTCCGTGCCTCTGACCTTTAAGTGGTGGTCAGCCAATGGTTATGCCTTGGTTTGGCAGTATATCAAGGAGTGTAAGCAACCCCCTGAATCTGAATTGTTCCGATACCTTCAGCTTCACCATTGGATCTTGTCCTTGGCGAGTAGAAGGGATCTGCAACATCCTCTCACGTGCTTTGAGCATCTTTGTTTGTATACTCCAGAAGGGCCTGGTCTAATTACAATTTTATACTCCCAATTAAATAAACTTTCAAGCCATGTCTCTCATTCCTATGTCCAGAAATTGGAGAATGACATAGGGGCCTCCTGGACGGAAGAGGATTGGCGACACATGTGGCGTAACATGGCTGGCTGCTCTCTTAATATTACGACCGCAGAAGTGGCATATAAGGTGATCATGAGATGGTACATGGTGCCTTCCTGTACTGCGCATATGGATGCGGCGCTTTCAGGCTGTTGCTTTTGTGGGTGCGGCGCTTTCAGGCTGTTGCTTTTGTGGGTGCGGCGCTTTCAGGCTGTTGCTTTTGTGGGTGCAGTATACTAGGCGACATGCTTCATATTTGGTGGAAGTGTCCCTTCGCTACCATCTTCTGGTCAAAAATCATTAAATTAATGTCCAAATTGTTCCAAGTTCCCATTGTACGGGATCTAAAGTGTGCTCTTTTTCATTCTAATATACCTTGTTTAAATAAACATCAACAAACACTTTCCCACTTTATTCTTCTAGCAGCTAAGTTAACTTTAGCTGGTAATTGGAAGAAGCAACAAATATCGTACAGGGAATTTATAACCAGAATGGATAATATCATGCTAAATGAACGTTTGACAAGCGTATTGGTTGATAGACAACCTGTGTTTCTCCAGGTATGGGTACCATTGCTACAACTCCAACACCCCCATATGACCGAGTCTAGTCTCTGTGGCATATGAGGATGTCTTATTGAGCTTGTAAGGCTGTCTTGTATTTTCTGAAAGCGCAGGCCAGGTAGAATAAAAAGATGGTGATACTAAATTTGTAGGCCCTGCGATAATTGCGCAAATGTTTCTCAAATTAATATTAAACCGATAAAAATGCACAATTCAATTGTTAAAACACACCAAAATCAGTATCCGTGCACAAAAAAAAATATTTTCTGACTAAATCTAAAAGATAAAACTGTATTGAGTTAATAAATAACAACTATTAGCAAATTTGTAATTGCACCTTTTTGCGAAAAGGTAAAAAAATTAAAGGAGAACTATGAGATGAGTGATTTCCACATACCAGGTTCGCTCACCTCTCGATCCTGTCACGGCTCTCTGCCGTGACAGGGGGAGGGGCTGGATTCCCCTCTCCCCGCTCCGATCTGCCAGCGCTGACTGGCGGAATGGACAGGGCGGGTACAGCTGGCTCTGCCTCTAGATAGGCAGAGCCAGCTGTCACTCACGCAGCTGGGCGGATCCCGTCATCTACGTTGGGATCCGCTCCGGCTGCAGCGTCTCAGTATACTGCGAGCTGTAGCTCGCGGTATACTGAGCTTAGGGTAACGGGAGAACCCCAGTTTGTGTCCTCCCGTTACCCTAAGGAGAACTTGGGGAAAAACACTGACCCCATAGTTCTCCTTTAAGGTATGCAAAACTGTAAATAATCGACTTATGTAAAAATGTTTTTGGTGTTTGTGTTGTGATAAAATGATACAGGCGTATATTTTATTGTAACACAAGGTATCACAACTAATGGCAATGCGTCACAAAGCTTTGCCATGCGCTGCCACAGTTAACTTAATGTTTTTTTTTAAAGAAAATAAATAAATAAAAAAGATCATGCACTGCGATGCGTTCTAACAACGCACTGCAGCGCATGTGCATGGTGTGCACCACAATATGTGTGTGTTATGTGGGGGGAG